>NW_022604810.1:0-44479 GCF_008692095.1 Etheostoma spectabile
TCAGAGCATTCTGATGTACGGTTTTATTATTAAGGCCTTAAACCAAGGCTATATTGACACTTTTTTCAGGCTGTTAAAGGCATTCTTCTCTTTTTCAGGCTACTCTAAAAAGGAATCCTGACGTTATTCCAGCTCCATTCCAAGTCTGGGGGAGACATCACCTCCAGTGTTTCTCTCAGGTATTTTCAGAGCATTCTGATGTACGGTTTTAATATTAAGGCCTTAAACCAAGTCTATATTGACACTTTTTCAGGCTGCTAAAGGCTAAATTGAAACTTTTTCATGTTTTTAAAGGCTATTCTTCTCTTTTTCAGGCTACTCAAAAAGGATCCTGACGTTATTCCAGCTCCATTCCAAGTCTGGGGGAGACATCACCTATCCAGTGTTTCTCTCAGGTATGTCAGAGCATTCTGATGTACGGTTTTAATATTAAGGCCTTTAACCAAGTCTATATTGACACTTTTTCAGGCTGCTAAAGGCTATTGAAACTTTTCATGTTGTTAAAGCATATTCTTCTCTTTTTCAGGCTACTCTAAAAAGGAATCCTGACGTTATTCCAGCTCCTTCCAAGTCTGGGGGAGACATCACCTATCCAGTGTTTCTCTCAGGTAATGTCAGAGCATTCTGATGTACGTTTTAATATTAAGGCCTTTAAACCAAGTCTATATTGACACTTTTTCAGGCTGCTAAAGGCTAAATTGAAACTTTTTCATGTTGTTAAGGCATATTCTTCTCTTTTTCAGGCTACTCTAAAAAGGAATCCTGACGTTATTCCAGCTCCATTCCAAGTCTGGGGAGACATCACCTATCCAGTGTTTCTCTCAGGTATGTCAGAGCATTCTGATGTACGGTTTTAATATTAAGGCCTTAAAACCAAGGCTATATGACACTTTTTCAGGCTGTTAAAGGCATTTCTTCTCTTTTTCAGGCTACTCTAAAAAGGAATCCTGACGTTATTCCAGCTCCATTCCAAGTCTGGGGGAGACATCACCTATCCAGTGTTTCTCTCAGGTATTTCAGAGCATTCTGATGTACGGTTTTAATATTAAGGCCTTAAACCAAGGCTATATTGACACTTTTTCAGGCTGTCAAAGGCATATTCTTCTCTTTTTTCAGGCTACTCTAAAAAGGAATCCTGACGTTATTCCAGCTCCATTCCAAGTCTGGGGAGACATCACCTATCCAGTGTTTCTCTCAGTAATTTCAGAGCATTCTGATGTACGGTTTTAATATTAAGGCCTTTAAACCAAGTCTATATTGACACTTTTTCAGGCTGCTAAAGGCTAAATTGAAACCTTTTCATGTTGTTAAGGCATATTCTTCTCTTTTTCAGGCTACTCTAAAAAGGAATCCTGACGTTATTCCAGCTTCATTCCAAGTCTGGGGGAGACATCACCTATCCAGTGTTTCTCTCAGGTAATGTCAGAGCATTCTGATGTACGGATTTAATATTAAGGCCTTTAAACCAGTCTATTTGACACTTTTTCAGGCTGCTAAGGCTAAATTGAAACTTTTTCATGTTGTTAAAGGCATATTCTTCTCTTTTTCAGGCTACTCTAAAAAGGAATCCTGACGTTATTCCAGCTCCATTCCAAGTCTGGGGGAGACATCACCTATCCAGTGTTTCTCTCAGGTAATTTCAGAGCATTCTGATGTACGGTTTTAATATTAAGGCCTTAAAAACCAAGGCTATATTGACACTTTTTCAGGCTGTTAAAGGCATATTCTTCTTTTTAAGGCTACTCTTAAAGGAATCCTGACGTTATTCCAGCTCCATTCCAAGTCTGGGGGAGACATCACCTATCCAGTTTTCTCTCAGGTAATTTCAGAGCATTCTGATGTACGGTTTAATATTAAGGCCTTTAAACCAAGTCTATATTGACACTTTTTCAGGCTGCTAAAGGCTAATTGAAACTTTTTCATGTTGTTAAAGGCATACTCTTCTCTTTTTCAGGCTACTCTAAAAAGGAATCCTGACGTTATTCCAGCTCCATTCCAAGTCTGGGGGAGACATCACAATCCAGTGTTTCTCTCAGGTAATGTCAGAGCATTCTGATGTACGGTTTTAATATTAAGGCCTTAAAACCAAGGCTATATTGACACTTTTTCAGGCTGTTAAAGGCATATCTTCTCTTTTTCAGGCTACTCTAAAAAGGAATCCTGACGTATTTCCAGCTCCATTCCAAGTCTGGGGAGACATCACTATCCAGTGTTTCTCTCAGGTAATGTCAGAGCATTCTGATGTACGGTTTTTAATATTAAGGCCTTAAATCCAAGCTATATTGACACTTTTTCAGGCTGTTAAAGGCATATTCTTTCTCTTTTCAGGCTACTCTAAAAAGGAATCCTGACGTTATTCCAGCTCCATTCCAAGTCTGGGGGAGACATCATCATCCAGTGTTTCTCTCAGGTAATGTCAGAGCATTCTGATGTACGGTTTTAATATTAAGGCCTTAAATCCAAGGCTATATTGACACTTTTTCAGGCTGTTAAAGGCATATTCTTCTCTTTTTTCAGGCTACTCTAAAAAGGATCCTGACGTTATTCCAGCTCCATTCCAAGTCTGGGGAGACATCACCTATCCAGTGTGTCTCTCAGGTAATTTCATAGCATTCTGATGTACGGATTTAATATTAAGGCCTTTAAACCAAGTCTATATTGACACATTTTTAGTCTGCTAAAGGCTATATTGAAACTTTTTCATGTTGTTAAAGGCATATTCTTCTCTTTTTCAGGCTACTCTAAAAAGGAATCCTGACGTTATTTCAGCTTCATTCCAAGTCTGGGGGAGACATCACCTATCCAGTGTTTCTCTCAGGTAATTTCAGAGCATTCTGATGTACGGTTTTAATATTAAGGCCTTAAAACCAAGGCTATATTGACACTTTTTCAGGCTGTTAAAGGCCTATGCTTCTCTAAAAAGGATCCTGACGTTATTCCAGCTCCATTCCAAGTCTGGGGGAGACATCACCTATCCAGTGTTTCTCTCAGGTAATTTCAGAGCATTCTGATGTACGTTTTAATATTAAGGCCTTAAACCAAGCTATATTGACACTTTTTCAGGCTGCTAAAGGCTATATTGACAATTTTTCAGGCTGTTAAAGGCATATTCTTCTCTTTTTAAGGCTACTCTAAAAAGGAATCCTGACGTTATTCCAGCTCCATTCCAAGTCTGGGGGAGACATCACCTATCCAGTGTTTCTCTCAGGTAATTTTAGAGCATTCTGATGTACGGTTTTAATATTAAGGCCTTTAAACCAAGTCTATTGACACTTTTTCAGGCTGCTAAAGGCTAAATTCAACTTTTTCATGTTGTTAAAGGCATATTCTTCTCTTTTTCAGGCTACTCTAAAAAGGAATCCTGACGTTATTCCAGCTCCATTCCAAGTCTGGGGGAGACATCACCGATCCAGTTTTTCTCTCAGGTAATGTCAGAGCATTCTGATTTACGGTTTTAATATTAAGGCCTTAAAACCAAGGCTATATTGACACTTTTTCAGGCTGTTAAAGGCATATTCTTCTCTTTTTCAGGCTACTCTAAAAAGGAATACTGACGTTATTCCAGGTCCATTCCAAGTCTGGGGGAGACATCACCTATCCAATGTGTCTCTCAGGTAATTTCAGAGCATTCTGATGTACGGTTTTAATATTAACGCCTTTAAACCAAGTCTATATTGACACTTTTTCAGGCTGCTAAAGGCTATATTGACACTTTTTCAGGCTGTTAAAGGCATATTCTTCTCTTTTTCAGGCTACTCTAAAAAGGAATCCTGACGTTATTCCAGCTCCATTCCAAGTCTGGGGGAGACATCACCTATCCAGTGTTTCTCTCAGGTAATTTCAGAGCATTCTGATGTACGGTTTTAATATTAAGGCCTTAAAACCAAGGCTATATTGACACTTTTTCAGGCTGTTAAAGGCATATTCTTCTCTTTTTCAGGCTACTCTAAAAGGAATCCTGACGTTATTTCAGCTTCATTCCAAGTCTGGGGGAGACATCACCTATCCAGTGTTTCTCTCAGGTAATTTCAGAGCATTCTGATGTACGGTTTTAATATTAAGGCCTTTAAACCAAGTCTATATTGACACTTTTTCAGGCTGCTAAAGGTAAATTGAAACTTTTTCAGTTGTTAAAGGCATATTCTTCTCTTTTTCAGGCTACTCTAAAAAGGAATCCTGACGTTATTCCAGCTCCATTCCAAGTCTGGGGGAGACATCACCTATCCAGTGTTTCTCTCAGGTAATGTCAGAGCATTCTGATGTACGGTTTTAATATTAAGGCCTTAAAACCAAGGCTATATTGACACTTTTTCAGGCTGTTAAAGGCATATTCTTCTCTTTTTCAGGCTACTCTAAAAGGAATCCTGACGTTATTCCAGCTCCATTCCAAGTCTGGGGGAGACATCACCTATCCAGTGTTTCTCTCAGGTAATTTCAGAGCATTCTGATGTACGGTTTTAATATTAAGGCCTTTAACCAAGTCTATATTGACACTTTTTCAGGCTGCTAAAGGCTAAATTGAAACTTTTTCATGTTGTTAAAGGCATATTCTTCTCTTTTTCAGGCTACTCTAAAAAGGAATCCTGACGTTATTCCAGCTCCATTCCAAGTCTGGGGAGACATCACCTATCCAGTGTTTCTCTCAGGTAATGTCAGAGCATTCTGATGTACGGTTTTAATATTAAGGCCTTAAACCAAGGCTATATTGACACTTTTTCAGGCTGTTAAAGGCATATTCTTCTCTTTTTCAGGCTACTCTAAAAAGGAATCCTGACGTTATTCCAGCTCCATTCCAAGTCTGGGGAGACATCACCTATCCAGTGTTTCTCTCAGGTAATGTTCAGAGCATTCTGATGTACGGTTTTAATATTAAGGCCTTAAAACCAAGGCTATATTGACACTTTTTCAGGCTGTTAAAGGCATATTCTTCTCTTTTTAAGGCTACTCTTAAAAGGAATCCTGACGTTATTCCAGCTCATTCCAAGTCTGGGGGAGACATCACCTATCCAGTGTTTCTCTCAGGTAATTTCAGAGCATTCTGATGTACGGTTTAATATTAAGGCCTTTAAACCAAGTCTATATTGACACTTTTTCAGGCTGCTAAAGGCTAAATTGAAACTTTTCATGTTGTTAAAGGCATATTCTTCTCTTTTTCAGGCTACTCTAAAAAGGAATCCTGACGTTATTCCAGCTCCATTCCAAGTCTGGGGGAGACATCACCTATCCAGTGTTTCTCTCAGGTAATGTCAGAGCATTCTGATGTACGGTTTTAATATTAAGGCCTTAAAACCAAGGCTATATTGACACTTTTTCAGGCTGTTAAAGGCATATTCTTCTCTTTTTAAGGCTACTCTAAAAAATCCTGACGTTATTCCAGCTCCATTCCAAGTCTGGGGGAGACATCACCTATCCAGTGTTTCTCTCAGGTAATTTCAGAGCATTCTGATGTACGGTTTAATATTAAGGCCTTTAAACCAAGTCTATATTGACACTTTTTCAGGCTGCTAAAGCTAAATTGAAACTTTTTCATGTTGTTAAAGGCATATTCTTCTCTTTTTCAGGCTACTCTAAAAAGGAATCCTGACGTTATTCCAGCTCCATTCCAAGTCTGGGGGACATCACCTATCCAGTGTTTCTCTCAGGTAATGTCAGAGCATTCTGATGTACGGTTTTAATATTAAGGCCTTAATCCAAGGCTATATTGACACTTTTTCAGGCTGTTAAAGGCATATTCTTCTCTTTTTCAGGCTACTCTAAAAAGGGATCCTGACGTTATTCCAGCTCCATTCCAAGTCTGGGGGAGACATCACCTATCCAGTGTGTCTCTCAGGTAATTTCAGAGCATTCTGATGTACGGTTTTAATATTAAGGCCTTAAAACCAAGGCTATATTGACACTTTTTCAGGCTGTTAAAGGCATATTCTTCTCTTTTTAAGGCTACTCTAAAAGGAATCCTGACGTTATTCCAGCTCCTTTCCAAGTCTGGGGGAGACATCACCTATCCAGTGTTTCTCTCAGGTAATTTCAGAGCATTCTGATGTACGGTTTAATATTAAGGCCTTTAAACCAAGTCTATATTGACACTTTTTCAGGCTGCTAAAGGCTAAATGAAACTTTTTCATGTTGTTAAAGGCATATTCTTCTCTTTTTCAGGCTACTCTAAAAGGAATCCTGACGTTATTCCAGCTCCATTCCAAGTCTGGGGGAGACATCATCGATCCAGTGTTTCTCTCAGGTAATGTCAGAGCATTCTGATGTACGGTTTAATATTAAGGCCTTAAACCAAGGCTATATTGACACTTTTTCAGGCTGTTAAAGGCATATTCTTCTCTTTTTCAGGCTACTCTAAAAAGGAATCCTGACGTTATTCCAGCTCCATTCCAAGTCTGGGGGAGACATCACCTATCCAGTGTTTCTCTCAGGTAATTCAGAGCATTCTGATGTACGGTTTTAATATTAAGGCCTTAAAACAAGGCTATATTGACACTTTTTCAGGCTGTTAAAGGCATATTCTTCTCTTTTTAAGGCTACTCTTAAAAGGAATCCTGACGTTATTCCAGCTCCATTCCAAGTCTGGGGAGACATCACCTATCCAGTGTTTCTCTCAGGTAATTTCAGAGCATTCTGATGTACGGTTTTAATATTAAGGCCTTTAAACCAAGTCTATATTGACACTTTTTCAGGCTGCTAAAGGCTAAATTGAAACTTTTTCATGTTGTTAAAGGCATATTCTTCTCTTTTTCAGGCTACTCTAAAAAGGAATCCTGACGTTATTTCAGCTTCCATTCCAAGTCTGGGGGAGACATCACCTATCCAGTGTTTCTCTCAGGTAATTTCAGAGCATTCTGATGTACGTTTTAATATTAAGGCCTTTAAACCAAGTCTATATTGACACTTTTTCAGGCTGCTAAAGGCTAATTGAAACTTTTTCATGTTGTTAAAGGCATATTCTTCTCTTTTTCAGGCTACTCTAAAAAGGAATCCTGACGTTATTTCAGCTTCATTCCAAGTCTGGGGGAGACATCACCTATCCAGTGTTTCTCTCAGGTAATGTCAGAGCATTCTGATGTACGGTTTTAATATTAAGGCCTTTAAACCAAGTCTATATTGACACTTTTTCAGGCTGCTAAAGGCTATATTGAAACTTTTTCATGTTGTTAAAGGCATATTCTTCTCTTTTTCAGGCTACTCTAAAAAGGAATCCTGACGTTATTCAGCTCCATTCCAAGTCTGGGGGAGACATCACCTATCCAGTGTTTCTCTCAGGTAATTTCAGAGCATTCTGATGTACGGTTTTAATATTAAGGCCTTAAAACCAAGGCTATATTGACACTTTTTCAGGCTGTTAAAGGCATATTCTTCTCTTTTTAAGCTACTCTTAAAAGGAATCCTGACGTTATTCCAGCTCCATTCCAAGTCTGGGGGACATCACCTATCCAGTGTTTCCTCTGTAATTTCAGACATTCTGATGTACTGTTTTAATATTTACCATCCAGTGTTTCTCTCAGGTAATTTCAGAGCATCTGATGTACTGTTTTAATATTAAGGCCTTTAAACCAAGTCTATATTGACACTTTTTCAGGCTGCTAAAGGCTATATTGACACTTTTTCAGGCTGTTAAAGGCATATTCTTCTCTTTTCAGGCTACTCTAAAAAGGAATCCTGACGTTATTTCAGCTTCATTCCAAGTCTGGGGAGACATCACCTATCCAGTGTTTCTCTCAGGTAATTTCAGAGCATTCTGATGTACGGTTTTAATATTAAGGCCTTAAAACCAAGTCTATATTGACACTTTTCCAGGCTGCTAAAGGCTAAATTGAAACTTTTTCATGTTGTTAAAGGCATATTCTTCTCTTTTTCAGGCTACTCTAAAAAGGAATCCTGACGTTATTCCAGCTTCATTCCAAGTCTGGGGGAGACATCACCTATCCAGTGTTTCTCTCAGGTAATTTCAGAGCATTCTGATGTACGGTTTTAATATTAAGGCCTTAAAACCAAGGCTATATTGACACTTTTTCAGGCTGTTAAAGGCATATTCTTCTCTTTTTCAGGCTACTCTAAAAAGGAATCCTGACGTTATTTCAGCTTCATTCCAAGTCTGGGAGAGACATCACCTATCCAGTGTTTCTCTCAGGTAATTTCAGAGCATTCTGATGTACGGATTTAATATTAAGGCCTTTAAACCAAGTCTATATTGACACTTTTTCAGGCTGCTAAAGGCTAAATTGAAACCTTTTCATGTTGTTAAAGGCATATTCTTCTCTTTTTCAGGCTACTCTAAAAAGGAATCCTGACGTTATTTCAGCTTCATTCCAAGTCTGGGGGAGACATCACCTATCCAGTGTTTCTCTCAGGTAATGTCAGAGCATTCTGATGTACGGATTTAATATTAAGGCCTGTAATCCAAGTCTATATTGACACTTTTTCAGGCTGCTAAAGGCTAAATTGAAACTTTTTCATGTTGTTAAAGGCATATTCTTCTCTTTTTCAGGCTACTCTAAAAAGGAATCCTGACGTTATTCCAGCTCCATTCCAAGTCTGGGGGAGACATCACCTATCCAGTGTTTCTCTCAGGTAATGTCAGAGCATTCTGATGTACGGTTTTAATATTAAGGCCTTAAACCAAGGCTATATTGACACTTTTTCAGGCTGTTAAAGGCATATTCTTCTCTTTTTCAGGCTACTCTAAAAAGGAATCCTGACGTTATTCCAGCTCCATTCCAAGTCTGGGGGAGACATCACCTATCCAGTGTTTCTCTCAGGTAATTTCAGAGCATTCTGATGTACGGTTTTAATATTAAGGCCTTAAAACCAAGTCTATATTGACACTTTTTCAGGCTGCTAAAGGCTAAATTGAAACTTTTTCATGTTGTTAAAGGCATATTCTTCTCTTTTTCAGGCTACTCTAAAAAGGAATCCTGACGTTATTTCAGCTTCATTCCAAGTCTGGGGGAGACATCACCTATCCAGTGTTTCTCTCAGGTAATTTCAGAGCATTCTGATGTACGGTTTTAATATTAAGGCCTTAAAACCAAGTCTATATTGACACTTTTTCAGGCTGCTAAAGGCTAAATTGAAACTTTTTCATGTTGTTAAAGGCATATTCTTCTCTTTTTCAGGCTACTCTAAAAAGGAATCCTGACGTTATTTCAGCTTCATTCCAAGTCTGGGGGAGACATCACCTATCCAGTGTTTCTCTCAGGTAATGTCAGAGCATTCTGATGTACGGTTTTAATATTAAGGCCTTAAAACCAAGGCTATATTGACACTTTTTCAGGCTGTTAAAGGCATATTCTTCTCTTTTTCAGGCTACTCTAAAAAGAATCCTGACGTTATTTCAGCTCCATTCCAAGTCTGGGGAGACATCACCTATCCAGTGTTTCTCTCAGGTAATTTCAGAGCATTCTGATGTACGGTTTTAATATTAAGGCCTTTAAACCAAGTCTATATTGACACTTTTTCAGGCTGCTAAAGGCTAAATTGAAACTTTTCATGTTGTTAAAGGCATATTCTTCTCTTTTTCAGGCTACTCTAAAAAGGAATCCTGACGTTATTTCAGCTCCATTCCAAGTCTGGGGGAGACATCACCTATCCAGTGTTTCTCTCAGGTAATGTCAGAGCATTCTGATGTACGGTTTTAATATTAAGGCCTTAATCCAAGTCTATATTGACACTTTTTCAGGCTGCTAAAGGCTAAATTGAAACTTTTTCATGTTGTTAAAGGCATATTCTTCTCTTTTTCAGGCTACTCTAAAAGGAATCCTGACGTTATTCCAGCTCCATTCCAAGTCTGGGGGAGACATCACCTATCCAGTGTGTCTCTCAGGTAATTTCAGAGCATTCTGATGTACGGTTTTAATATTAAG
Organism: Etheostoma spectabile; assembly: GCF_008692095.1. Lineage (NCBI taxonomy): Eukaryota > Metazoa > Chordata > Actinopteri > Perciformes > Percidae > Etheostoma > Etheostoma spectabile. The sequence continues at coordinate 9,867 of NW_022604810.1, forward strand.
GCCTTAAAACCAAGGCTATATTGACACTTTTTCAGGCTGTTAAAGGCATATTCTTCTCTTTTTAAGGCTACTCTTAAAAGGAATCCTGACGTTATTCCAGCTCCATTCCAAGTCTGGGGGAGACATCACCTATCCAGTGTTTCTCTCAGGTAATTTCAGAGCATTCTGATGTACTGTTTTAATATTAAGGCCTTTAAACCAAGTCTATATTGACACTTTTTCAGGCTGCTAAAGGCTAAATTGAAACTTTTTCATGTTGTTAAAGGCATACTCTTCTCTTTTTCAGGCTACTCTAAAAAGGAATCCTGACGTTATTCCAGCTCCATTCCAAGTCTGGGGGAGACATCATCGATCCAGTGTTTCTCTCAGGTAATGTCAGAGCATTCTGATGTACGGTTTTAATATTAAGGCCTTAAATCCAAGGCTATATTGACACTTTTTCAGGCTGTTAAAGGCATATTCTTCTCTTTTTCAGGCTACTCTAAAAAGGGATCCTGACGTTATTCCAGCTCCATTCCAAGTCTGGGGGAGACATCACCTATCCAGTGTTCTCTCAGGTAATTTCAGAGCATTCTGATGTACGGTTTTAATATTAAGGCCTTAAAACCAAGGCTATATTGACACTTTTTCAGGCTGTTAAAGGCATATTCTTCTCTTTTTAAGGCTACTCTTAAAAGGAATCCTGACGTTATTCCAGCTCCATTCCAAGTCTGGGGGAGACATCACCTATCCAGTGTTTCTCTCAGGTAATTTCAGAGCATTCTGATGTACGGTTTTAATATTAAGGCCTTTAAACCAAGTCTATATTGACACTTTTTCAGGCTGCTAAAGGCTAAATTGAAACTTTTTCATGTTGTTAAAGGCATATTCTTCTCTTTTTCAGGCTACTCTAAAAGGAATCCTGACGTTATTTCAGCTTCATTCCAAGTCTGGGGGAGACATCACCTATCCAGTGTTTCTCTCAGGTAATTTCAGAGCATTCTGATGTACGGTTTTATATTAAGGCCTTTAAATCAAGTCTATATTGACACTTTTTCAGGCTGCTAAAGCTAAATTGAAACTTTTTCATGTTGTTAAAGGCATATTCTTCTCTTTTTCAGGCTACTCTAAAAAGGAATCCTGACGTTATTTCAGCTTCATTCCAAGTCTGGGGAGACATCACCTATCCAGTGTTTCTCTCAGGTAATGTCAGAGCATTCTGATGTACGGTTTTAATATTAAGGCCTTTAAACCAAGTCTATATTGACACTTTTTCAGGCTGCTAAAGGCTATATGAAACTTTTTCATGTTGTTAAAGCATATTCTTCTCTTTTTCAGGCTACTCTAAAAAGGAATCCTGACGTTATTCAGCTCCATTCCAAGTCTGGGGGAGACATCACCTATCCAGTGTTTCTCTCAGGTAATTTCAGAGCATTCTGATGTACGGTTTTAATATTAAGGCCTTAAAACCAAGGCTATATTGACACTTTTTCAGGCTGTTAAAGGCATATTCTTCTCTTTTTAAGGCTACTCTTAAAAGGAATCCTGACGTTATTCCAGCTCCATTCCAAGTCTGGGGGAGACATCACCTATCCAGTGTTTCTCTCTGGTAATTTCAGACCATTCTGATGTACTGTTTTAATATTTAATACCCAGTGTTTCTCTCAGGTAATTTCAGAGCATTCTGATGTACTGTTTTAATATTAAGGCCTTTAAACCAAGTCTATATTGACACTTTTTCAGGCTGCTAAAGGCTATATTGACACTTTTTCAGGCTGTTAAAGGCATATTCTTCTCTTTTTCAGGCTACTCTAAAAAGGAATCCTGACGTTATTTCAGCTTCATTCCAAGTCTGGGAGAGACATCACCTATCCAGTGTTTCTCTCAGGTAATTTCAGAGCATTCTGATGTACGGATTTAATATTAAGGCCTTAAAACCAAGTCTATATTGACACTTTTTCAGGCTGCTAAAGGCTAAATTGAAACTTTTTCATGTTGTTAAAGGCATATTCTTCTCTTTTTCAGGCTACTCTAAAAAGGAATCCTGACGTTATTTCAGCTTCATTCCAAGTCTGGGGGAGACATCACCTATCCAGTGTTTCTCTCAGGTAATTTCAGAGCATTCTGATGTACGGTTTTAATATTAAGGCCTTAAAACCAAGGCTATATTGACACTTTTTCAGGCTGTTAAAGGCATATTCTTCTCTTTTTCAGGCTACTCTAAAAAGGAATCCTGACGTTATTTCAGCTTCATTCCAAGTCTGGGGGAGACATCACCTATCCAGTGTTTCTCTCAGGTAATTTCAGAGCATTCTGATGTACGGATTTTAATATTAAGGCCTTTAAACCAAGTCTATATTGACACTTTTTCAGGCTGCTAAAGGCTAAATTGAAACTTTTTCATGTTGTTAAAGGCATATTCTTCTCTTTTTCAGGCTACTCTAAAAAGGAATCCTGACGTTATTCAGCTCCATTCCAAGTCTGGGGGAGACATCACCTATCCAGTGTTTCTCTCAGGTAATGTCAGAGCATTCTGATGTACGGTTTTAATATTAAGGCCTTAAACCAAGTCTATATTGACACTTTTTCAGGCTGCTAAAGGCTAAATTGAAACTTTTTCATGTTGTTAAAGGCATATTCTTCTCTTTTTCAGGCTACTCTAAAAAGGAATCCTGACATTATTCCAGCTCCATTCCAAGTCTGGGGGAGACATCACCTATCCAGTGTTTCTCTCAGGTAATGTCAGAGCATTCTGATGTACGGTTTTAATATTAAGGCCTTAAAACCAAGGCTATATTGACACTTTTTCAGGCTGTTAAAGGCATATTCTTCTCTTTTTAAGGCTACTCTTAAAAGGAATCCTGACGTTATTTCAGCTTCATTCCAAGTCTGGGAGAGACAACACCTATCCAGTGTTTCTCTCAGGTAATTTCAGAGCATTCTGATGTACGGATTTAATATTAAGGCCTTAAAACCAAGTCTATATTGACACTTTTTCAGGCTGCTAAAGGCTAAATTGAAACTTTTTCATGTTGTTAAAGGCATATTCTTCTCTTTTTCAGGCTACTCTAAAAAGGAATCCTGACGTTATTTCAGCTTCATTCCAAGTCTGGGGAGACATCACCTATCCAGTGTTTCTCTCAGGTAATTTCAGAGCATTCTGATGTACGGTTTTAATATTAAGGCCTTAAACCAAGTCTATATTGACACTTTTTCAGGCTGCTAAAGGCTAAATTGAAACTTTTTCATGTTGTTAAAGGCATATTCTTCTCTTTTTCAGGCTACTCTAAAAAGGAATCCTGACGTTATTCAGCTCCATTCCAAGTCTGGGGGAGACATCACCTATCCAGTGTTTCTCTCAGGTAATGTCAGAGCATTCTGATGTACGGTTTTAATATTAAGGCCTTAAAACCAAGGCTATATTGACACTTTTTCAGGCTGTTAAAGGCATATTCTTCTCTTTTTCAGGCTACTCTAAAAAGGAATCCTGACGTTATTCAGCTTCATTCCAAGTCTGGGGGAGACATCACCTATCCAGTGTTTCTCTCAGGTAATTTCAGAGCATTCTGATGTACGGTTTTAATATTAAGGCCTTTAAACCAAGTCTATATTGACACTTTTTCAGGCTGCTAAAGGCTAAATTGAAACCTTTTCATGTTGTTAAAGGCATATTCTTCTCTTTTTCAGGCTACTCTAAAAAGGAATCCTGACGTTATTCAGCTTCATTCCAAGTCTGGGGGAGACATCACCTATCCAGTGTTTCTCTCAGGTAATGTCAGAGCATTCTGATGTACGGTTTTAATATTAAGGCCTTAAACCAAGTCTATATTGACACTTTTTCAGGCTGCTAAAGGCTAAATTGAAACTTTTTCATGTTGTTAAAGGCATATTCTTCTCTTTTTTCAGGCTACTCTAAAAAGGAATCCTGACGTTATTCCAGCTCCATTCCAAGTCTGGGGGAGACATCACCTATCCAGTGTTTCTCTCAGGTAATGTCAGAGCATTCTGATGTACGGTTTTAATATTAAGGCCTTAAAACCAAGGCTATATTGACACTTTTTCAGGCTGTTAAAGGCATATTCTTCTCTTTTTAAGGCTACTCTTAAAGGAATCCTGACGTTATTCCAGCTCCATTCCAAGTCTGGGGGAGACATCACCTATCCAGTGTTTCTCTCAGGTAATTTCAGAGCATTCTGATGTACTGTTTTAATATTAAGGCCTTTAAACCAAGTCTATATTGACACTTTTTCAGGCTGCTAAAGGCTAAATTGAAACTTTTTCATGTTGTTAAAGGCATACTCTTCTCTTTTTCAGGCTACTCTAAAAAGGAATCCTGACGTTATTCCAGCTCCATTCCAAGTCTGGGGGAGACATCATCGATCCAGTGTTTCTCTCAGGTAATGTCAGAGCATTCTGATGTACGGTTTTAATATTAAGGCCTTAAATCCAAGGCTATATTGACACTTTTTCAGGCTGTTAAAGGCATATTCTTCTCTTTTTCAGGCTACTCTAAAAAGGGATCCTGACGTTATTCCAGCTCCATTCCAAGTCTGGGGGAGACATCACCTATCCAGTGTGTCTCTCAGGTAATTTCAGAGCATTCTGATGTACGGTTTTAATATTAAGGCCTTAAAACCAAGGCTATATTGACACTTTTTCAGGCTGTTAAAGGCATATTCTTCTCTTTTTCAGGCTACTCTAAAAAGGAATCCTGACGTTATTTCAGCTCCATTCCAAGTCTTGGGGAGACATCACCTATCCAGTGTTTCTCTCAGGTAATTTCAGAGCATTCTGATGTACGGTTTTAATATTAAGGCCTTTAAATCAAGTCTATATTGACACTTTTTCAGGCTGCTAAAGGCTAAATTGAAACTTTTTCATGTTGTTAAAGGCATATTCTTCTCTTTTTCAGGCTACTCTAAAAAGGAATCCTGACGTTATTTCAGCTTCATTCCAAGTCTGGGGGAGACATCACCTATCCAGTGTTTCTCTCAGGTAATTTCAGAGCATTCTGATGTACGGTTTTAATATTAAGGCCTTTAAACCAAGTCTATATTGACACTTTTTCAGGCTGCTAAAGGCTATATTGAAACTTTTTCATGTTGTTAAAGGCATATTCTTCTCTTTTTCAGGCTACTCTAAAAAGGAATCCTGACGTTATTTCAGCTTCATTCCAAGTCTGGGGGAGACATCACCTATCCAGTGTTTCTCTCAGGTAATTTCAGAGCATTCTGATGTACGGTTTTAATATTAAGGCCTTAAAACCAAGGCTATATTGACACTTTTTCAGGCTGTTAAAGGCATATTCTTCTCTTTTTAAGGCTACTCTAAAAAGGAATCCTGACGTTATTCCAGCTCCATTCCAAGTCTGGGGGAGACATCACCTATCCAGTGTTTCTCTCAGGTAATTCAGAGCATTCTGATGTACGGTTTTAATATTAAGCCTTAAAACCAAGGCTATATTGACACTTTTTCAGGCTGTTAAAGGCATATTCTTCTCTTTTTAAGGCTACTCTAAAAAGGAATCCTGACGTTATTCCAGCTCCATTCCAAGTCTGGGGGAGACATCACCTATCCAGTGTTTCTCTCAGGTAATTTCAGAGCATTCTGATGTACGGTTTTAATATTAAGGCCTTAAACCAAGGCTATATTGACACTTTTTCAGGCTGTTAAAGGCATATTCTTCTCTTTTTCAGGCTACTCTAAAAGGAATCCTGACGTTATTCCAGCTTCATTCCAAGTCTGGGGAGACATCACCTATCCAGTGTTTCTCTCAGGTAATGTCAGAGCATTCTGATGTACGGTTTTATATTAAGGCCTTAAAACCAAGGCTATATTGACACTTTTTCAGGCTGTTAAAGGCATATTCTTCTCTTTTTCAGGCTACTCTAAAAAGGAATCCTGACGTTATTCAGCTCCATTCCAAGTCTGGGGGAGACATCACCTATCCAGTGTTTCTCTCAGGTAATTTCAGAGCATTCTGATGTACGGTTTTAATATTAAGGCCTTTAAACCAAGTCTATATTGACACTTTTTCAGGCTGCTAAAGGCTAAATTGAAACTTTTTCATGTTGTTAAAGGCATATTCTTCTCTTTTTCAGGCTACTCTAAAAAGGAATCCTGACGTTATTTCAGCTTCATTCCAAGTCTGGGGGAGACATCACCTATCCAGTGTTTCTCTCAGGTAATGTCAGAGCATTCTGATGTACGGTTTTAATATTAAGGCCTTTAAACCAAGTCTATATTGACACTTTTTCAGGCTGCTAAAGGCTAAATTGAAACTTTTTCATGTTGTTAAAGGCATATTCTTCTCTTTTTCAGGCTACTCTAAAAGGAATCCTGACGTTATTTCAGCTCCATTCCAAGTCTGGGGGAGACATCACCTATCCAGTGTTTCTCTCAGGTAATGTCAGAGCATTCTGATGTACGGTTTTAATATTAAGGCCTTTAAACCAAGTCTATATTGACACTTTTTCAGGCTGCTAAGGCTAAATTGAAACTTTTTCATGTTGTTAAAGGCATATTCTTCTCTTTTTCAGGCTACTCTAAAAAGGAATCCTGACGTTATTCCAGCTCCATTCCAAGTCTGGGGGAGACATCACCTATCCAGTGTTTCTCTCAGGTAATGTCAGAGCATTCTGATGTACGGTTTTAATATTAAGGCCTTAAACCAAGGCTATATTGACACTTTTTCAGGCTGTTAAAGGCATATTCTTCTCTTTTTCAGGCTACTCTAAAAAGGAATCCTGACGTTATTCCAGCTCCATTCCAAGTCTGGGGGAGACATCACCTATCCAGTGTGTCTCTCAGGTAATTTCAGAGCATTCTGATGTACGGTTTTAATATTAAGGCCTTAAAACCAAGGCTATATTGACACTTTTTCAGGCTGTTAAAGGCATATTCTTCTCTTTTTCAGGCTACTCTAAAAGGAATCCTGACGTTATTCAGCTCCATTCCAAGTCTGGGGGAGACATCACCTATCCAGTGTTTCTCTCAGGTAATTTCAGAGCATTCTGATGTACGGTTTTAATATTAAGGCCTTTAAACCAAGTCTATATTGACACTTTTTCAGGCTGCTAAAGGCTAAATTGAAACTTTTTCATGTTGTTAAAGGCATATTCTTCTCTTTTTCAGGCTACTCTAAAAAGGAATCCTGACGTTATTCCAGCTTCATTCCAAGTCTGGGGGAGACATCACCTATCCAGTGTTTCTCTCAGGTAATTTCAGAGCATTCTGATGTACGGTTTTAATATTAAGGCCTTTAAACCAAGTCTATATTGACACTTTTTCAGGCTGCTAAAGGCTAAATTGAAACTTTTCATGTTGTTAAAGGCATATTCTTCTCTTTTTCAGGCTACTCTAAAAAGGAATCCTGACGTTATTTCAGCTTCATTCCAAGTCTGGGGGAGACATCACCTATCCAGTGTTTCTCTCAGGTAATGTCAGAGCATTCTGATGTACGGTTTTAATATTAAGGCCTTTAAACCAAGTCTATATTGACACTTTTTCAGGCTGCTAAAGGCTATATTGAAACTTTTTCATGTTGTTAAAGGCATATTCTTCTCTTTTTCAGGCTACTCTAAAAAGGAATCCTGACGTTATTCCAGCTCCATTCCAAGTCTGGGGGAGACATCACCGATCCAGTGTTTCTCTCAGGTAATGTCAGAGCATTCTGATGTACGGTTTTAATATTAAGGCCTTAAATCCAAGGCTATATTGACACTTTTTCAGGCTGTTAAAGGCATATTCTTCTCTTTTTCAGGCTACTCTAAAAAGGAATCCTGACGTTATTCCAGCTCCATTCCAAGTCTGGGGGAGACATCACCTATCCAGTGTTTCTCTCAGGTAATTTCAGAGCATTCTGATGTACGGTTTTAATATTAAGGCCTTAAAACCAAGGCTATATTGACACTTTTTCAGGCTGTTAAAGGCATATTCTTCTCTTTTTCAGGCTACTCTAAAAAGGAATCCTGACGTTATTCCAGCTCCATTCCAAGTCTGGGGAGACATCACCTATCCAGTGTTTCTCTCAGGTAATTTCAGAGCATTCTGATGTACGGTTTTAATATTAAGGCCTTTAAACCAAGTCTATATTGACACTTTTTCAGGCTGCTAAAGGCTAAATTGAACCTTTTCATGTTGTTAAAGGCATATTCTTCTCTTTTTCAGGCTACTCTAAAAAGGAATCCTGACGTTATTCAGCTTCATTCCAAGTCTGGGGGAGACATCACCTATCCAGTGTTTCTCTCAGGTAATGTCAGAGCATTCTGATGTACGGATTTAATATTAAGGCCTTTAAACCAAGTCTATATTGACACTTTTTCAGGCTGCTAAAGGCTAAATTGAAACTTTTTCATGTTGTTAAAGGCATATTCTTCTCTTTTCAGGCTACTCTAAAAAGGAATCCTGACGTTATTCCAGCTCCATTCCAAGTCTGGGGGAGACATCACCTATCCAGTGTTTCTCTCAGGTAATGTCAGAGCATTCTGATGTACGGTTTTAATATTAAGGCCTTAAAACCAAGGCTATATTGACACTTTTTCAGGCTGTTAAAGGCATATTCTTCTCTTTTTCAGGCTACTCTAAAAAGGAATCCTGACGTTATTCCAGCTCCATTCCAAGTCTGGGGAGACATCACCTATCCAGTGTTTCTCTCAGGTAATTTCAGAGCATTCTGATGTACTGTTTTAATATTAAGGCCTTTAAACCAAGTCTATATTGACACTTTTTCAGGCTGCTAAAGGCTAAATGAAACTTTTTCATGTTGTTAAAGGCATATTCTTCTCTTTTCAGGCTACTCTAAAAAGGAATCCTGACGTTATTCCAGCTCCATTCCAAGTCTGGGGGAGACATCACCTATCCAGTGTTTCTCTCAGGTAATGTCAGAGCATTCTGATGTACGGTTTTAATATTAAGGCCTTAAAACCAAGGCTATATTGACACTTTTTCAGGCTGTTAAAGGCATATTCTTCTCTTTTTCAGGCTACTCTAAAAAGGAATCCTGACGTTATTCCAGCTCCATTCCAAGTCTGGGGGAGACATCACCTATCCAGTGTTTCTCTCAGGTAATGTCAGAGCATTCTGATGTACGGTTTTAATATTAAGGCCTTAAATCCAAGGCTATATTGACACTTTTTCAGGCTGTTAAAGGCATATTCTTCTCTTTTTCAGGCTACTCTAAAAAGGAATCCTGACGTTATTCCAGCTCCATTCCAAGTCTGGGGGAGACATCACCTATCCAGTGTTTCTCTCAGGTAATGTCAGAGCATTCTGATGTACGGTTTTAATATTAAGGCCTTAAACCAAGGCTATATTGACACTTTTTCAGGCTGTTAAAGGCATATTCTTCTCTTTTTCAGGCTACTCTAAAAAGGAATCCTGACGTTATTCCAGCTCCATTCCAAGTCTGGGGGAGACATCACCTATCCAGTGTTTCTCTCAGGTAATGTCAGAGCATTCTGATGTACGGTTTTAATATTAAGGCCTTTAAACCAAGTCTATATTGACACTTTTTCAGGCTGCTAAAGGCTATATTGAAACTTTTTCATGTTGTTAAAGGCATATTCTTCTCTTTTTCAGGCTACTCTAAAAGGAATCCTGACGTTATTTCAGCTTCATTCCAAGTCTGGGGGAGACATCACCTATCCAGTGTTTCTCTCAGGTAATTTCAGAGCATTCTGATGTACGGTTTTAATATTAAGGCCTTAAAACCAAGGCTATATTGACACTTTTTCAGGCTGTTAAAGGCATATTCTTCTCTTTTTCAGGCTACTCTAAAAAGGAATCCTGACGTTATTCCAGCTCCATTCCAAGTCTGGGGAGACATCACCTATCCAGTGTTTCTCTCAGGTAATTTCAGAGCATTCTGATGTACGGTTTTAATATTAAGGCCTTAAAACCAAGGCTATATTGACACTTTTTCAGGCTGTTAAAGGCATATTCTTCTCTTTTTCAGGCTACTCTAAAAAGGAATCCTGACGTTATTCCAGCTCCATTCCAAGTCTGGGGAGACATCATCTATCATGTACGGATTTAATATTAAGGCCTTTAAACCAAGTCTATATTGACACTTTTTCAGGCTGCTAAAGGCTAATTGAAACTTTTTCATGTTGTTAAAGGCATATTCTTCTCTTTTTCAGGCTACTCTAAAAAGGAATCCTGACGTTATTTCAGCTTCATTCCAAGTCTGGGGGAGACATCACCTATCCAGTGTTTCTCTCAGGTAATGTCAGAGCATTCTGATGTACGGTTTTAATATTAAGGCCTTTAAACCAAGTCTATATTGACACTTTTTCAGGCTGCTAAAGGCTAAATTGAAACTTTTTCATGTTGTTAAAGGCATATTCTTCTCTTTTTCAGGCTACTCTAAAAAGGAATCCTGACGTTATTCCAGCTCCATTCCAAGTCTGGGGGAGACATCACAATCCAGTTTAATATTAAGGCCTTTAAACCAAGTCTATATTGACACTTTTTCAGGCTGCTAAAGGCTATATTGAAACTTTTTCAGTTGTTAAAGGCATATTCTTCTCTTTTTCAGGCTACTCTAAAAAGGAATCCTGACGTTATTCCAGCTTCATTCCAAGTCTGGGGGAGACATCACCTATCCAGTGTTTCTCTCAGGTAATGTCAGAGCATTCTGATGTACGGTTTAATATTAAGGCCTTTAAACCAAGTCTATATTGACACTTTTTCAGGCTGCTAAAGGCTAAATTGAAACTTTTTCATGTTGTTAAAGGCATACTCTTCTCTTTTTCAGGCTACTCTAAAAAGGAATCCTGACGTTATTCCAGCTCCATTCCAAGTCTGGGGGAGACATCATCGATCCAGTGTTTCTCTCAGGTAATGTCAGAGCATTCTGATGTACGGTTTTAATATTAAGGCCTTAAATCCAAGGCTATATTGACACTTTTTCAGGCTGTTAAAGGCATATTCTTCTCTTTTTCAGGCTACTCTAAAAAGGGATCCTGACGTTATTCCAGCTCCATTCCAAGTCTGGGGGAGACATCACCTATCCAGTGTTTCTCTCAGGTAATTTCAGAGCATTCTGATGTACGGTTTTAATATTAAGGCCTTAAAACCAAGGCTATATTGACACTTTTTCAGGCTGTTAAAGGCATATTCTTCTCTTTTTCAGGCTACTCTAAAAAGGGATCCTGACGTTATTCCAGCTCCATTCCAAGTCTGGGGGAGACATCACCTATCCAGTGTGTCTCTCAGGTAATTTTAGAGCATTCTGATGTACGGATTTAATATTAAGGCCTTTAAACCAAGTCTATATTGACACTTTTTCAGGCTGCTAAAGGCTAAATTGAAACCTTTTCATGTTGTTAAAGGCATATTCTTCTCTTTTTCAGGCTACTCTAAAAAGGAATCCTGACGTTATTTCAGCTTCATTCCAAGTCTGGGGGAGACATCACCTATCCAGTGTTTCTCTCAGGTAATGTCAGAGCATTCTGATGTACGGATTTAATATTAAGGCCTTTAAACCAAGTCTATATTGACACTTTTTCAGGCTGCTAAAGGCTAAATTGAAACTTTTTCATGTTGTTAAAGGCATATTCTTCTCTTTTTCAGGCTACTCTAAAAAGGAATCCTGACGTTATTCCAGCTCCATTCCAAGTCTGGGGGAGACATCACCTATCCAGTGTTTCTCTCAGGTAATGTCAGAGCATTCTGATGTACGGTTTTAATATTAAGGCCTTAAAACCAAGGCTATATTGACACTTTTTCAGGCTGTTAAAGGCATATTCTTCTCTTTTTAAGGCTACTCTAAAAAGGAATCCTGACGTTATTCCAGCTCCATTCCAAGTCTGGGGGAGACATCACCTATCCAGTGTTTCTCTCAGGTAATTTCAGAGCATTCTGATGTACGTTTTAATATTAAGGCCTTTAAACCAAGTCTATATTGACACTTTTTCAGGCTGCTAAAGGCTAAATTGAAACTTTTTCATGTTGTTAAAGGCATACTCTTCTCTTTTTCAGGCTACTCTAAAAAGGAATCCTGACGTTATTCCAGCTCCATTCCAAGTCTGGGGGAGACATCACCTATCCAGTGTTTCTCTCAGGTAATGTCAGAGCATTCTGATGTACGGTTTTAATATTAAGGCCTTAAAACCAAGGCTATATTGACACTTTTTCAGGCTGTTAAAGGCATATTCTTCTCTTTTTCAGGCTACTCTAAAAAGGAATCCTGACGTTATTCAGCTTCATTCCAAGTCTGGGGGAGACATCACCTATCCAGTGTTTCTCTCAGGTAATTCAGAGCATTCTGATGTACGGTTTTAATATTAAGGCCTTAAACCAAGGCTATATTGACACTTTTTCAGGCTGTTAAAGGCATATTCTTCTCTTTTTCAGGCTACTCTAAAAAGGAATCCTGACGTTATTTCAGCTTCATTCCAAGTCTGGGGGAGACATCACCTATCCAGTGTTTCTCTCAGGTAATGTCAGAGCATTCTGATGTACGGTTTTAATATTAAGGCCTTTAAACCAAGTCTATATTGACACTTTTTCAGGCTGCTAAAGGCTATATTGAAACTTTTTCATGTTGTTAAAGGCATATTCTTCTCTTTTTCAGGCTACTCTAAAAAGGAATCCTGACGTTATTCCAGCTCCATTCCAAGTCTGGGGGAGACATCACCGATCCAGTGTTTCTCTCAGGTAATGTCAGAGCATTCTGATGTACGGTTTTAATATTAAGGCCTTAAAACCAAGGCTATATTGACACTTTTTCAGGCTGTTAAAGGCTATATTGACAATTTTTCAGGCTGTTAAAGGCATATTCTTCTCTTTTTCAGGCTACTCTAAAAAGGAACCCTGACGTTATTTCAGCTTCATTCCAAGTCTTGGGGAGACATCACCTATCCAGTGTTTCTCTCAGGTAATTTCAGAGCATTCTGATGTACGGTTTTAATATTAAGGCCTTTAAACCAAGTCTATATTGACACTTTTTCAGGCTGCTAAAGGCTAAATTGAAACTTTTTCATGTTGTTAAAGGCATATTCTTCTCTTTTTCAGGCTACTCTAAAAAGGAATCCTGACGTTATTCCAGCTCCATTCCAAGTCTGGGGGAGACATCACCTATCCAGTGTTTCTCTCAGGTAATGTCAGAGCATTCTGATGTACGGTTTTAATATTAAGGCCTTAAAACCAAGGCTATATTGACACTTTTTCAGGCTGTTAAAGGCATATTCTTCTCTTTTTAAGGCTACTCTAAAAAGGAATCCTGACGTTATTCCAGCTCCATTCCAAGTCTGGGGGGACATCACCTATCCAGTGTTTCTCTCAGGTAATTTCAGAGCATTCTGATGTACTGTTTTAATATTAAGGCCTTTAAACCAAGTCTATATTGACACTTTTTCAGGCTGCTAAAGGCTAAATTGAAACTTTTTCATGTTGTTAAAGGCATATTCTTCTCTTTTTCAGGCTACTCTAAAAAGGAATCCTGACGTTATTCCAGCTCCATTCCAAGTCTGGGGGAGACATCACCTATCCAGTGTTTCTCTCAGGTAATGTCAGAGCATTCTGATGTACGGTTTTAATATTAAGGCCTTAAAACCAAGGCTATATTGACACTTTTTCAGGCTGTTAAAGGCATATTCTTCTCTTTTTAGGCTACTCTAAAAAGGAATCCTGACGTTATTCCAGCTCCATTCCAAGTCTGGGGGAGACATCACCTATCCAGTGTTTCTCTCAGGTAATTTCAGAGCATTCTGATGTACTGTTTTAATATTAAGGCCTTTAAACCAAGTCTATATTGACACTTTTTCAGGCTGCTAAAGGCTAAATTGAAACTTTTTCATGTTGTTAAAGGCATATTCTTCTCTTTTTCAGGCTACTCTAAAAAGGAATCCTGACGTTATTCCAGCTCCATTCCAAGTCTGGGGGAGACATCACCTATCCAGTGTTTCTCTCAGGTAATGTCAGAGCATTCTGATGTACGGTTTTAATATTAAGGCCTTAAACCAAGGCTATATTGACACTTTTTCAGGCTGTTAAAGGCATATTCTTCTCTTTTTAAGGCTACTCTAAAAAGGAATCCTGACGTTATTCCAGCTCCATTCCAAGTCTGGGGGAGACATCACCTATCCAGTGTTTCTCTCAGGTAATTTCAGAGCATTCTGATGTACGGTTTTAATATTAAGGCCTTTAAACCAAGTCTATATTGACACTTTTTCAGGCTGCTAAAGGCTAATTGAAACTTTTTCATGTTGTTAAAGGCATATTCTTCTCTTTTTCAGGCTACTCTAAAAAGGAATCCTGACGTTATTCCAGCTCCATTCCAAGTCTGGGGGAGACATCACCGATCCAGTGTTTCTCTCAGGTAATGTCAGAGCATTCTGATGTACGGTTTTAATATTAAGGCCTTAAAACCAAGGCTATATTGACACTTTTTCAGGCTGTTAAAGGCATATTCTTCTCTTTTTCAGGCTACTCTAAAAAGGAATCCTGACGTTATTCCAGCTCCATTCCAAGTCTGGGGGAGACATCACCTATCCAGTGTTTCTCTCAGGTAATTTCAGAGCATTCTGATGTACGGTTTTAATATTAAGGCCTTTAAACCAAGTCTATATTGACACTTTTTCAGGCTGCTAAAGGCTATATTGAAACTTTTTCAGGCTGTTAAAGGCATATTCTTCTCTTTTTCAGGCTACTCTAAAAAGGAATCCTGACGTTATTCCAGCTCCATTCCAAGTCTGGGGGAGACATCACCTATCCAGTGTTTCTCTCAGGTAATGTCAGAGCATTCTGATGTACGGTTTAATATTAAGGCCTTAAAACCAAGGCTATATTGACACTTTTTCAGGCTGTTAAAGGCATATTCTTCTCTTTTTAAGGATACTCTTAAAATGAATCCTGACGTTATTCCAGCTCCATTCCAAGTCTAGGGGAGACATCACCTATCCAGTGTGTCTCTCAGGTAATTTCAGAGCATTCTGATGTACGGTTTTAATATTAAGGCCTTTAAATCAAGGCTATATTGACACTTTTTCAGGCTGCTAAAGGCTATATTGACACTTTTTCAGGCTGTTAAAGGCATATTCTTCTCTTTTTCAGGCTACTCTAAAAAGGAATCCTGACGTTATTCCAGCTCCATTCCAAGTCTGGGGGAGACATCACCTATCCAGTGTTTCTCTCAGGTAATGTCAGAGCATTCTGATGTACGGTTTTAATATTAAGGCCTTTAAACCAAGTCTATATTGACACTTTTTCAGGCTGCTAAAGGCTATATTGAAACTTTTTCATGTTGTTAAAGGCATATTCTTCTCTTTTTCAGGCTACTCTAAAAAGGAATCCTGACGTTATTCCAGCTCCATTCCAAGTCTGGGGGAGACATCACCGATCCAGTGTTTCTCTCAGGTAATGTCAGAGCATTCTGATGTACGGTTTTAATATTAAGGCCTTAAAACCAAGGCTATATTGACACTTTTTCAGGCTGTTAAAGGCATATTCTTCTCTTTTTCAGGCTACTCTAAAAAGGAATCCTGACGTTATTCCAGCTCCATTCCAAGTCTGGGGGAGACATCACCTATCCAGTGTTTCTCTCAGGTAATGTCAGAGCATTCTGATGTACGGTTTTAATATTAAGGCCTTAAAACCAAGGCTATATTGACACTTTTTCAGGCTGTTAAAGGCATATTCTTCTCTTTTTAAGGCTACTCTAAAAAGGAATCCTGACGTTATTCCAGCTCCATTCCAAGTCTGGGGGAGACATCACCTATCCAGTGTTTCTCTCAGGTAATTTTAGAGCATTCTGATGTACTGTTTTAATATTAAGGCCTTTAAACCAAGTCTATATTGACACTTTTTCAGGCTGCTAAAGGCTAATTGAACTTTTTCATGCTGTTAAAGGCATATTCTTCTCTTTTTCAGGCTACTCTAAAAAGGAATCCTGACGTTATTCCAGCTCCATTCCAAGTCTGGGGGAGACATCACCTATCCAGTGTTTCTCTCAGGTAATGTCAGAGCATTCTGATGTACGGTTTTAATATTAAGGCCTTAAAACCAAGGCTATATTGACACTTTTTCAGGCTGTTAAAGGCATATTCTTCTCTTTTTCAGGCTACTCTAAAAAGGAATCCTGACGTTATTCCAGCTCCATTCCAAGTCTGGGGGAGACATCACCTATCCAGTGTTTCTCTCAGGTAATTTCAGAGCATTCTGATGTACGTTTTAATATTAAGGCCTTAAAACCAAGTCTATATTGACACTTTTTCAGGCTGCTAAAGGCTAAATTGAAACTTTTTCATGTTGTTAAAGGCATATTCTTCTCTTTTTCAGGCTACTCTAAAAAGGAATCCTGACGTTATTCCAGCTCCATTCCAAGTCTGGGGGAGACATCACCTATCCAGTGTTTCTCTCAGGTAATTTCAGAGCATTCTGATGTACGGTTTTAATATTAAGGCCTTAAACCAAGGCTATATTGACACTTTTTCAGGCTGTTATATTGAGGCATATTCTTCTCTTTTTAGGCTACTCTAAAAAGGAATCCTGACGTTATTCCAGCTCCATTCCAAGTCTGGGGGAGACATCACCTATCCAGTGTTTCTCTCAGGTAATTTCAGAGCATTCTGATGTACGGTTTTAATATTAAGGCCTTTAAACCAAGTCTATATTGACACTTTTTCAGGCTGCTAAAGGCTAAATTGAAACTTTTTCATGTTGTTAAAGGCATATTCTTCTCTTTTTCAGGCTACTCTAAAAAGGAATCCTGACGTTATTCCAGCTCCATTCCAAGTCTGGGGGAGACATCACCTATCCAGTGTTTCTCTCAGGTAATGTCAGAGCATTCTGATGTACGGTTTTAATATTAAGGCCTTAAAACCAAGGCTATATTGACACTTTTTCAGGCTGTTAAAGGCATATTCTTCTCTTTTTAGGCTACTCTAAAAAGGAATCCTGACGTTATTCCAGCTCCATTCCAAGTCTGGGGGAGACATCACCTATCCAGTGTTTCTCTCAGGTAATTTCAGAGCATTCTGATGTACGTTTTAATATTAAGGCCTTTAAACCAAGTCTATATTGACACTTTTTCAGGCTGCTAAAGGCTAAATTGAAACTTTTTCATGTTGTTAAAGGCATATTCTTCTCTTTTTCAGGCTACTCTAAAAAGGAATCCTGACGTTATTCCAGCTCCATTCCAAGTCTGGGGGAGACATCACCTATCCAGTGTTTCTCTCAGGTAATGTCAGAGCATTCTGATGTACGGTTTTAATATTAAGGCCTTAAACCAAGGCTATATTGACACTTTTTCAGGCTGTTAAAGGCATATTCTTCTCTTTTTCAGGCTACTCTAAAAAGGAATCCTGACGTTATTTCAGCTTCATTCCAAGTCTGGGGAGACATCACCTATCCAGTGTTTCTCTCAGGTAATTTCAGAGCATTCTGATGTACGGTTTTAATATTAAGGCCTTTAAACCAAGTCTATATTGACACTTTTTCAGGCTGCTAAAGGCTAATTGAAACTTTTTCATGTTGTTAAAGGCATATTCTTCTCTTTTTCAGGCTACTCTAAAAAGGAATCCTGACGTTATTCCAGCTCCATTCCAAGTCTGGGGGAGACATCACCTATCCAGTGTTTCTCTCAGGTAATGTCAGAGCATTCTGATGTACGGTTTTAATATTAAGGCCTTAAAACCAAGGCTATATTGACACTTTTTCAGGCTGTTAAAGGCATATTCTTCTCTTTTTAAGGCTACTCTAAAAAGGAATCCTGACGTTATTCCAGCTCCATTCCAAGTCTGGGGGAGACATCACCTATCCAGTGTTTCTCTCAGGTAATTTCAGAGCATTCTGATGTACTGTTTTAATATTAAGGCCTTTAAACCAAGTCTATATTGACACTTTTTCAGGCTGCTAAAGGCTAAATTGAAACTTTTTCATGTTGTTAAAGGCATATTCTTCTCTTTTTCAGGCTACTCTAAAAAGGAATCCTGACGTTATTCCAGCTCCATTCCAAGTCTGGGGGAGACATCACCTATCCAGTGTTTCTCTCAGGTAATTTCAGAGCATTCTGATGTACGGTTTTAATATTAAGGCCTTAAAACCAAGGCTATATTGACACTTTTTCAGGCTGTTAAAGGCTATATTGACAATTTTTCAGGCTGTTAAAGGCATATTCTTCTCTTTTTCAGGCTACTCTAAAAAGGAATCCTGACGTTATTCCAGCTCCATTCCAAGTCTGGGGGAGACATCACCTATCCAGTGTTTCTCTCAGGTAATTTCAGAGCATTCTGATGTACGGTTTTAATATTAAGGCCTTTAAACCAAGTCTATATTGACACTTTTTCAGGCTGCTAAAGGCTAAATTGAAACTTTTTCATGTTGTTAAAGGCATATTCTTCTCTTTTTCAGGCTACTCTAAAAAGGAATCCTGACGTTATTCCAGCTCCATTCCAAGTCTGGGGGAGACATCACCTATCCAGTGTTTCTCTCAGGTAATGTCAGAGCATTCTGATGTACGGTTTTAATATTAAGGCCTTAAAACCAAGGCTATATTGACACTTTTTCAGGCTGTTAAAGGCATATTCTTCTCTTTTTCAGGCTACTCTAAAAAGGAATCCTGACGTTATTCCAGCTCCATTCCAAGTCTGGGGGAGACATCACCTATCCAGTGTTTCTCTCAGGTAATTTCAGAGCATTCTGATGTACGGTTTTAATATTAAGGCCTTTAAACCAAGTCTATATTGACACTTTTTCAGGCTGCTAAAGGCTATATTGAAACTTTTTCATGTTGTTAAAGGCATATTCTTCTCTTTTTCAGGCTACTCTAAAAAGGAATCCTGACGTTATTCCAGCTCCATTCCAAGTCTGGGGGAGACATCACCTATCCAGTGTTTCTCTCAGGTAATTTCAGAGCATTCTGATGTACGGTTTTAATATTAAGGCCTTAAAACCAAGGCTATATTGACACTTTTTCAGGCTGTTAAAGGCATATTCTTCTCTTTTTCAGGCTACTCTAAAAAGGAATCCTGACGTTATTCCAGCTCCATTCCAAGTCTGGGGGAGACATCACCTATCCAGTGTTTCTCTCAGGTAATTTCAGAGCATTCTGATGTACGGTTTTAATATTAAGGCCTTTAAACCAAGGCTATATTGACACTTTTTCAGGCTGTTAAAGGCATATTCTTCTCTTTTTAAGGCTACTCTAAAAAGGAATCCTGACGTTATTCCAGCTCCATTCCAAGTCTGGGGGAGACATCACCTATCCAGTGTTTCTCTCAGGTAATTTCAGAGCATTCTGATGTACTGTTTTAATATTAAGGCCTTTAAACCAAGTCTATATTGACACTTTTTCAGGCTGCTAAAGGCTAAATTGAAACTTTTTCATGTTGTTAAAGGCATATTCTTCTCTTTTTCAGGCTACTCTAAAAAGGAATCCTGACGTTATTCCAGCTCCATTCCAAGTCTGGGGGAGACATCCCCGATCCAGTGTTTCTCTCAGGTAATGTCAGAGCATTCTGATGTACGGTTTTAATATTAAGGCCTTAAAACCAAGGCTATATTGACACTTTTTCAGGCTGTTAAAGGCATATTCTTCTCTTTTTCAGGCTACTCTAAAAAGGAATCCTGACGTTATTCCAGCTCCATTCCAAGTCTGGGGGAGACATCACCTATCCAGTGTTTCTCTCAGGTAATTTCAGAGCATTCTGATGTACGGTTTTAATATTAAGGCCTTTAAACCAAGTCTATATTGACACTTTTTCAGGCTGCTAAAGGCTAATTGAAACTTTTTCATGTTGTTAAAGGCATATTCTTCTCTTTTTCAGGCTACTCTAAAAAGGAATCCTGACGTTATTTCAGCTCCATTCCAAGTCTGGGGGAGACATCACCTATCCAGTGTTTCTCTCAGGTAATGTCAGAGCATTCTGATGTACGGTTTTAATATTAAGGCCTTAAAACCAAGTCTATATTGACACTTTTTCAGGCTGCTAAAGGCTATATTGAAATTTTTCAGGCTGTTAAAGGCATATTCTTCTCTTTTTCAGGCTACTCTAAAAAGGAATCCTGACGTTATTCCAGCTCCATTCCAAGTCTGGGGGAGACATCACCTATCCAGTGTTTCTCTCAGGTAATTTCAGAGCATTCTGATGTACGGTTTTAATATTAAGGCCTTTAACCAAGTCTATATTGACACTTTTTCAGGCTGCTAAAGGCTAAATTGAAACTTTTTCATGTTGTTAAAGGCATATTCTTCTCTTTTTCAGGCTACTCTAAAAAGGAATCCTGACGTTATTCCAGCTCCATTCCAAGTCTGGGGGAGACATCACCTATCCAGTGTTTCTCTCAGGTAATGTCAGAGCATTCTGATGTACGGTTTTAATATTAAGGCCTTAAAACCAAGGCTATATTGACACTTTTTCAGGCTGTTAAAGGCATATTCTTCTCTTTTTCAGGCTACTCTAAAAAGGAATCCTGACGTTATTCCAGCTCCATTCCAAGTCTGGGGGAGACATCACCTATCCAGTGTCTCTCAGGTAATTTCAGAGCATTCTGATGTACGGTTTTAATATTAAGGCCTTTAAACCAAGTCTATATTGACACTTTTTCAGGCTGCTAAAGGCTATATTGACACTTTTTCATGTGTTAAAGGCATATTCTTCTCTTTTTCAGGCTACTCTAAAAAGGAATCCTGACGTTATTTCAGCTCCATTCCAAGTCTGGGGGAGACATCACCTATCCAGTGTTTCTCTCAGGTAATTTCAGAGCATTCTGATGTACGGTTTTAATATTAAGGCCTTAAAACCAAGGCTATATTGACACTTTTTCAGGCTGTAAAGGCTAAAGGCATATTCTTCTCTTTTTCAGGCTACTCTAAAAAGGAATCCTGACGTTATTCCAGCTCCATTCCAAGTCTGGGGGAGACATCACCTATCCAGTGTTTCTCTCAGGTAATTTCAGAGCATTCTGATGTACGGTTTTAATATTAAGGCCTTAAAACCAAGGCTATATTGACACTTTTTCAGGCTGCTAAAGGCTATATTGACAACTTTTTCAGGTTGTTAAAGGCATATTCTTCTCTTTTTCAGGCTACTCTAAAAAGGAACCCTGACGTTATTTCAGCTCCATTCCAAGTCTGGGGGAGACATCACCTATCCAGTGTTTCTCTCAGGTAATTTCAGAGCATTCTGATGTACGGTTTTAATATTAAGGCCTTTAAACCAAGTCTATATTGACACTTTTTCAGGCTGCTAAAGGCTAAATTGAAACTTTTTCATGTTGTTAAAGGCATATTCTTCTCTTTTTCAGGCTACTCTAAAAAGGAATCCTGACGTTATTCCAGCTCCATTCCAAGTCTGGGGGAGACATCACCTATCCAGTGTTTCTCTCAGGTAATGTCAGAGCATTCTGATGTACGGTTTTAATATTAAGGCCTTAAAACCAAGGCTATATTGACACTTTTTCAGGCTGTTAAAGGCATATTCTTCTCTTTTTCAGGCTACTCTAAAAAGGAATCCTGACGTTATTCCAGCTCCATTCCAAGTCTGGGGGAGACATCACCTATCCAGTGTTTCTCTCAGGTAATTTCAGAGCATTCTGATGTACGGTTTTAATATTAAGGCCTTTAAACCAAGTCTATATTGACACTTTTTCAGGCTGCTAAAGGCTAAATTGAAACTTTTTCATGTTGTTAAAGGCATATTCTTCTCTTTTTCAGGCTACTCTAAAAAGGAATCCTGACGTTATTCCAGCTCCATTCCAAGTCTGGGGGAGACATCACCTATCCAGTGTTTCTCTCAGGTAATGTCAGAGCATTCTGATGTACGGTTTTAATATTAAGGCCTTAAAACCAAGGCTATATTGACACTTTTTCAGGCTGTTAAAGGCATATTCTTCTCTTTTTCAGGCTACTCTAAAAAGGAATCCTGACGTTATTCCAGCTCCATTCCAAGTCTGGGGAGACATCACCTATCCAGTGTTTCTCTCAGGTAATTTCAGAGCATTCTGATGTACGGTTTTAATATTAAGGCCTTAAACCAAGGCTATATTGACACTTTTTCAGGCTGCTAAAGGCTATATTGACTTTTTCAGGCTGTTAAAGGCATATTCTTCTCTTTTTCAGGCTACTCTAAAAAGGAATCCTGACGTTATTCCAGCTCCATTCCAAGTCTGGGGGAGACATCACCTATCCAGTGTTTCTCTCAGGTAATTTCAGAGCATTCTGATGTACGGTTTTAATATTAAGGCCTTTAAACCAAGTCTATATTGACACTTTTTCAGGCTGCTAAAGGCTATATTGAAACTTTTTCATGTTGTTAAAGGCATATTCTTCTCTTTTTCAGGCTACTCTAAAAAGGAATCCTGACGTTATTCCAGCTCCATTCCAAGTCTGGGGGAGACATCACCTATCCAGTGTTTCTCTCAGGTAATGTCAGAGCATTCTGATGTACGGTTTTAATATTAAGGCCTTAAAACCAAGGCTATATTGACACTTTTTCAGGCTGTTAAAGGCATATTCTTCTCTTTTTCAGGCTACTCTAAAAAGGAATCCTGACGTTATTCCAGCTCCATTCCAAGTCTGGGGGAGACATCACCTATCCAGTGTTTCTCTCAGGTAATGTCAGAGCATTCTGATGTACGGTTTTAATATTAAGGCCTTAAAACCAAGGCTATATTGACACTTTTTCAGGCTGTTAAAGGCATATTCTTCTCTTTTTCAGGCTACTCTAAAAAGGAATCCTGACGTTATTCCAGCTCCATTCCAAGTCTGGGGAGACATCACCTATCCAGTGTTTCTCTCAGGTAATTTCAGAGCATTCTGATGTACGGTTTTAATATTAAGGCCTTTAAACCAAGTCTATATTGACACTTTTTCAGGCTGCTAAAGGCTAAATTGAAACTTTTTCATGTTGTTAAAGGCATATTCTTCTCTTTTTCAGGCTACTCTAAAAAGGAATCCTGACGTTATTCCAGCTCCATTCCAAGTCTGGGGGAGACATCACCTATCCAGTGTTTCTCTCAGGTAATGTCAGAGCATTCTGATGTACGGTTTTAATATTAAGGCCTTAAAACCAAGGCTATATTGACACTTTTTCAGGCTGTTAAAGGCATATTCTTCTCTTTTTAAGGCTACTCTAAAAAGGAATCCTGACGTTATTCCAGCTCCATTCCAAGTCTGGGGGAGACATCACCTATCCAGTGTTTCTCTCAGGTAATTTCAGAGCATTCTGATGTACGGTTTTAATATTAAGGCCTTTAAACCAAGTCTATATTGACACTTTTTCAGGCTGCTAAAGGCTAAATTGAAACTTTTTCATGTTGTTAAAGGCATATTCTTCTCTTTTTCAGGCTACTCTAAAAAGGAATCCTGACGTTATTCCAGCTCCATTCCAAGTCTGGGGGAGACATCACCTATCCAGTGTTTCTCTCAGGTAATGTCAGAGCATTCTGATGTACGGTTTTAATATTAAGGCCTTAAAACCAAGGCTATGTTGACACTTTTTCAGGCTGTTAAAGGCATATTCTTCTCTTTTTAAGGCTACTCTAAAAAGGAATCCTGACGTTATTCCAGCTCCATTCCAAGTCTGGGGGAGACATCACCTATCCAGTGTTTCTCTCAGGTAATTTTAGAGCATTCTGATGTACTGTTTTAATATTAACGCCTTTAAACCAAGTCTATATTGACACTTTTTCAGGCTGCTAAAGGCTAAATTGAAACTTTTTCATGTTGTTAAAGGCATATTCTTCTCTTTTTCAGGCTACTCTAAAAAGGAATCCTGACGTTATTCCAGCTCCATTCCAAGTCTGGGGGAGACATCACCTATCCAGTGTTTCTCTCAGGTAATGTCAGAGCATTCTGATGTACGGTTTTAATATTAAGGCCTTAAAACCAAGGCTATATTGACACTTTTTCAGGCTGTTAAAGGCATATTCTTCTCTTTTTCAGGCTACTCTAAAAAGGAATCCTGACGTTATTCCAGCTCCATTCCAAGTCTGGGGAGACATCACCTATCCAGTGTTTCTCTCAGGTAATTTCAGAGCATTCTGATGTACGGTTTTAATATTAAGGCCTTTAAACCAAGTCTATATTGACACTTTTTCAGGCTGCTAAAGGCTATATTGAAACTTTTTCATGTTGTTAAAGGCATATTCTTCTCTTTTTCAGGCTACTCTAAAAAGGAATCCTGACGTTATTCCAGCTCCATTCCAAGTCTGGGGGAGACATCACCTATCCAGTGTTTCTCTCAGGTAATGTCAGAGCATTCTGATGTACGGTTTTAATATTAAGGCCTTTAAACCAAGGCTATATTGACACTTTTTCAGGCTGTAAAGGCTAAAGGCTGTTATATTCTTCTCTTTTTCAGGCTACTCTAAAAAGGAATCCTGACGTTATTCCAGCTCCATTCCAAGTCTGGGGGAGACATCACCTATCCAGTGTTTCTCTCAGGTAATGTCAGAGCATTCTGATGTACGGTTTTAATATTAAGGCCTTTAAACCAAGTCTATATTGACACTTTTTCAGGCTGCTAAAGGCTATATTGACAATTTTTCATGTTGTTAAAGGCATATTCTTCTCTTTTTCAGGCTACTCTAAAAAGGAATCCTGACGTTATTTCAGCTTCATTCCAAGTCTGGGGGAGACATCACCTATCCAGTGTTTCTCTCAGGTAATTTCAGAGCATTCTGATGTACGGTTTTAATATTAAGGCCTTAAACCAAGGCTATATTGACACTTTTTCAGGCTGCTAAAGGCTATTGATTCTTCTCTCTTTTCAGGCTACTCTAAAAAGGAATCCTGACGTTATTCCAGCTCCATTCCAAGTCTGGGGGAGACATCACCTATCCAGTGTTTCTCTCAGGTAATTTCAGAGCATTCTGATGTACGGTTTTAATATTAAGGCCTTAAAACCAAGGCTATATTGACACTTTTTCAGGCTGTTAAAGGCATATTCTTCTCTTTTTAAGGCTACTCTAAAAGGAATCCTGACGTTATTCCAGCTCCATTCCAAGTCTGGGGGAGACATCACCTATCCAGTGTTTCTCTCAGGTAATTTCAGAGCATTCTGATGTACGGTTTTAATATTAAGGCCTTTAAACCAAGTCTATATTGACACTTTTTCAGGCTGCTAAAGGCTAAATTGAAACTTTTTCATGTTGTTAAAGGCATATTCTTCTCTTTTTCAGGCTACTCTAAAAAGGAATCCTGACGTTATTCCAGCTCCATTCCAAGTCTGGGGGAGACATCACCTATCCAGTGTTTCTCTCAGGTAATGTCAGAGCATTCTGATGTACGGTTTTAATATTAAGGCCTTAAACCAAGGCTATATTGACACTTTTTCAGGCTGTTAAAGGCATATTCTTCTCTTTTTCAGGCTACTCTAAAAAGGAATCCTGACGTTATTCCAGCTCCATTCCAAGTCTGGGGGAGACATCACCTATCCAGTGTTTCTCTCAGGTAATTTCAGAGCATTCTGATGTACGGTTTTAATATTAAGGCCTTAAAACCAAGTCTATATTGACACTTTTTCAGGCTGTTAAAGGCATATTCTTCTCTTTTTCAGGCTACTCTAAAAAGGAATCCTGACGTTATTCCAGCTCCATTCCAAGTCTGGGGGAGACATCACCTATCCAGTGTTTCTCTCAGGTAATTCAGAGCATTCTGATGTACGGTTTTAATATTAAGGCCTTTAAACCAAGTCTATATTGACACTTTTTCAGGCTGCTAGGCTAAATTGAACTTATGTTGTTAAAGGCATATTCTTCTCTTTTTCAGGCTACTCTAAAAAGGAATCCTGACGTTATTCCAGCTCCATTCCAAGTCTGGGGGAGACATCACCTATCCAGTGTTTCTCTCAGGTAATTTCAGAGCATTCTGATGTACGGTTTTAATATTAAGGCCTTTAAACCAAGTCTATATTGACACTTTTTCAGGCTGCTAAAGGCTATATTGAAACTTTTTCATGCTGTTAAAGGCATATTCTTCTCTTTTTCAGGCTACTCTAAAAAGGAATCCTGACGTTATTCCAGCTCCATTCCAAGTCTGGGGGAGACATCACCTATCCAGTGTTTCTCTCAGGTAATGTCAGAGCATTCTGATGTACGGTTTTAATATTAAGGCCTTTAAACCAAGGCTATATTGACACTTTTTCTAGGCTTGTTAAAAGGCATATTCTTCTCTTTTTCAGGCTACTCTAAAAAGGAATCCTGACGTTATTCCAGCTCCATTCCAAGTCTGGGGGAGACATCACCTATCCAGTGTTTCTCTCAGGTAATGTCAGAGCATTCTGATGTACGGTTTTAATATTAAGGCCTTAAAACCAAGGCTATATTGACACTTTTTCAGGCTGTTAAAGGCATATTCTTCTCTTTTTAAGGCTACTCTAAAAAGGAATCCTGACGTTATTCCAGCTCCATTCCAAGTCTGGGGGAGACATCACCTATCCAGTGTTTCTCTCAGGTAATTTCAGAGCATTCTGATGTACTGTTTTAATATTAAGGCCTTTAAACCAAGTCTATATTGACACTTTTTCAGGCTGCTAAAGGCTAAATTGAAACTTTTTCATGTTGTTAAAGGCATATTCTTCTCTTTTCAGGCTACTCTAAAAAGGAATCCTGACGTTATTCCAGCTCCATTCCAAGTCTGGGGGAGACATCACCTATCCAGTGTTTCTCTCAGGTAATGTCAGAGCATTCTGATGTACGGTTTTAATATTAAGGCCTTAAACCAAGGCTATATTGACACTTTTTCAGGCTGTTAAAGGCATATTCTTCTCTTTTTCAGGCTACTCTAAAAAGGAATCCTGACGTTATTCCAGCTCCATTCCAAGTCTGGGGGAGACATCACCTATCCAGTGTTTCTCTCAGGTAATTTCAGAGCATTCTGATGTACGGTTTTAATATTAAGGCCTTAAAACCAAGGCTATATTGACACTTTTTCAGGCTGTTAAAGGCTAAATTGAAACTTTTTCATGTTGTTAAAGGCATCTTCTCTTTTTCAGGCTACTCTAAAAAGGAATCCTGACGTTATTCCAGCTCCATTCCAAGTCTGGGGGAGACATCACCTATCCAGTGTTTCTCTCAGGTAATTTCAGAGCATTCTGATGTACGGTTTTAATATTAAGGCCTTAAAACCAAGTCTATATTGACACTTTTTCAGGCTGCTAAAGGCTAAATTGAAACTTTTTCATGTTGTTAAAGGCATATCTTCTCTTTTTCAGGCTACTCTAAAAAGGAATCCTGACGTTATTCAGCTCATTCCAAGTCTGGGGAGACATCACCTATCCAGTGTTTCTCTCAGGTAATTTCAGAGCATTCTGATGTACGGTTTTAATATTAAGGCCTTAAACCAAGTCTATATTGACACTTTTTCAGGCTGCTAAAGGCTAAATTGAAACTTTTCATGTTGTTAAAGGCATATTCTTCTCTTTTTCAGGCTACTCTAAAAAGGAATCCTGACGTTATTCCAGCTCCATTCCAAGTCTGGGGGAGACATCACCTATCCAGTGTTTCTCTCAGGTAATGTCAGAGCATTCTGATGTACGGTTTTAATATTAAGGCCTTTAAACCAAGGCTATATTGACACTTTTTCAGGCTGCTAAAGGCTATATTGAAACTTTTTCAGGCTGTTAAAGGCATATTCTTCTCTTTTTCAGGCTACTCTAAAAAGGAATCCTGACGTTATTCCAGCTCCATTCCAAGTCTGGGGGAGACATCACCTATCCAGTGTTTCTCTCAGGTAATTCAGAGCATTCTGATGTACGGTTTTAATATTAAGGCCTTAAAACCAAGGCTATATTGACACTTTTTCAGGCTGTAAAGGCTAAATTGAAATTTTCAGGCTGTTAAAGGCATATTCTTCTCTTTTTCAGGCTACTCTAAAAAGGAATCCTGACGTTATTTCAGCTTCATTCCAAGTCTGGGGGAGACATCACCTATCCAGTGTTTCTCTCAGGTAATTTCAGAGCATTCTGATGTACGGTTTTAATATTAAGGCCTTAAACAAGTCTATATTGACACTTTTTCAGGCTGCTAAAGGCTAAATTGAAACTTTTTCATGTTGTTAAAGGCATATTCTTCTCTTTTTCAGGCTACTCTAAAAAGGAATCCTGACGTTATTCCAGCTCCATTCCAAGTCTGGGGGAGACATCACCTATCCAGTGTTTCTCTCAGGTAATGTCAGAGCATTCTGATGTACGGTTTTAATATTAAGGCCTTTAAACCAAGTCTATATTGACACTTTTTCAGGCTGCTAAAGGCTAAATTGAAACTTTTTCATGTTGTTAAAGGCATATTCTTCTCTTTTTCAGGCTACTCTAAAAAGGAATCCTGACGTTATTCCAGCTCCATTCCAAGTCTGGGGGAGACATCACCTATCCAGTGTTTCTCTCAGGTAATGTCAGAGCATTCTGATGTACGGTTTTAATATTAAGGCCTTAAAACCAAGGCTATATTGACACTTTTTCAGGCTGTTAAAGGCATATTCTTCTCTTTTTAAGGCTACTCTAAAAAGGAATCCTGACGTTATTCCAGCTCCATTCCAAGTCTGGGGGAGACATCACCTATCCAGTGTTTCTCTCAGGTAATTTCAGAGCATTCTGATGTACGGTTTTAATATTAAGGCCTTTAAACCAAGTCTATATTGACACTTTTTCAGGCTGCTAAAGGCTAAATTGAAACTTTTT
Organism: Etheostoma spectabile; assembly: GCF_008692095.1. Taxonomy (NCBI): domain Eukaryota; kingdom Metazoa; phylum Chordata; class Actinopteri; order Perciformes; family Percidae; genus Etheostoma; species Etheostoma spectabile. Next base: position 38,468 of record NW_022604810.1, read on the forward strand.
CATGTTGTTAAAGGCATATTCTTCTCTTTTTCAGGCTACTCTAAAAAGGAATCCTGACGTTATTCCAGCTCCATTCCAAGTCTGGGGGAGACATCACCGATCCAGTGTTTCTCTCAGGTAATGTCAGAGCATTCTGATGTACGGTTTTAATATTAAGGCCTTAAAACCAAGGCTATATTGACACTTTTTCAGGCTGTTAAAGGCATATTCTTCTCTTTTTCAGGCTACTCTAAAAAGGAATCCTGACGTTATTCCAGCTCCATTCCAAGTCTGGGGGAGACATCACCGATCCAGTGTTTCTCTCAGGTAATGTCAGAGCATTCTGATGTACGGTTTTAATATTAAGGCCTTAAAACCAAGGCTATATTGACACTTTTTCAGGCTGTTAAAGGCTATATTGACAATTTTTCAGGCTGTTAAAAGCATATTCTTCTCTTTTTCAGGCTACTCTAAAAAGGAACCCTGACGTTATTTCAGCTTCATTCCAAGTCTTGGGGAGACATCACCTATCCAGTGTTTCTCTCAGGTAATTTCAGAGCATTCTGATGTACGGTTTTAATATTAAGGCCTTAAAACCAAGTCTATATTGACACTTTTTCAGGCTGCTAAAGGCTATATTGAAATTTTTCATGTTGTTAAAGGCATATTCTTCTCTTTTCAGGCTACTCTAAAAAGGAATCCTGACGTTATTCCAGCTCCATTCCAAGTCTGGGGAGACATCACCTATCCAGTGTTTCTCTCAGGTAATGTCAGAGCATTCTGATGTACGGTTTTAATATTAAGGCCTTAAAACCAAGGCTATATTGACACTTTTTCAGGCTGTTAAAGGCATATTCTTCTCTTTTTCAGGCTACTCTAAAAAGGAATCCTGACGTTATTCCAGCTCCATTCCAAGTCTGGGGGAGACATCACCTATCCAGTGTTTCTCTCAGGTAATGTCAGAGCATTCTGATGTACGGTTTTAATATTAAGGCCTTAAAACCAAGTCTATATTGACACTTTTTCAGGCTGCTAAAGGCTAAATTGAAACTTTTTCATGTTGTTAAAGGCATATTCTTCTCTTTTTCAGGCTACTCTAAAAAGGAATCCTGACGTTATTCCAGCTCCATTCCAAGTCTGGGGGAGACATCACCTATCCAGTGTTTCTCTCAGGTAATGTCAGAGCATTCTGATGTACGGTTTTAATATTAAGGCCTTAAAACCAAGGCTATATTGACACTTTTTCAGGCTGTTAAAGGCATATTCTTCTCTTTTAAGGCTACTCTAAAAGGAATCCTGACGTTATTCCAGCTCCATTCCAAGTCTGGGGGAGACATCACCTATCCAGTGTTTCTCTCAGGTAATTTCAGAGCATTCTGATGTACGTTTTAATATTAAGGCCTTAAACCAAGTCTATATTGACACTTTTTCAGGCTGCTAAAGGCTAAATTGAAACTTTTTCATGTTGTTAAAGGCATCTTCTCTTTTTCAGGCTACTCTAAAAAGGAATCCTGACGTTATTCCAGCTCCATTCCAAGTCTGGGGGAGACATCACCTATCCAGTTTTCTCTCAGGTAATGTCAGAGCATTCTGATGTACGGTTTTAATATTAAGGCCTTAAAACCAAGGCTATATTGACACTTTTTCAGGCTGTTAAAGGCATATTCTTCTCTTTTCAGGCTACTCTAAAAAGGAATCCTGACGTTATTCCAGCTCCATTCCAAGTCTGGGGAGACATCACCTATCCAGTGTTTCTCTCAGGTAATTTCAGAGCATTCTGATGTACGGTTTTAATATTAAGGCCTTAAAACCAAGTCTATATTGACACTTTTTCAGGCTGCTAAAGGCTATATTGACAACTTTTTCAGCTGTTAAAGCATATTCTTCTCTTTTTCAGGCTACTCTAAAAAGGAATCCTGACGTTATTCCAGCTTCATTCCAAGTCTGGGGAGACATCACCTATCCAGTGTTTCTCTCAGGTAATTTCAGAGCATTCTGATGTACGGTTTTAATATTAAGGCCTTAAACCAAGTCTATATTGACACTTTTTCAGGCTGGTAAAGCTATATTGACAATTTTTCAGGCTGTTAAAGGCATATTCTTCTCTTTTTCAGGCTACTCTAAAAAGGAATCCTGACGTTATTTCAGCTCCATTCCAAGTCTGGGGGAGACATCACCTATCCAGTGTTTCTCTCAGGTAATTTCAGAGCATTCTGATGTACGGTTTTAATATTAAGGCCTTAAACCAAGGCTATATTGACACTTTTTCAGGCTGTTAAAGGCATATTCTTCTCTTTTTCAGGCTACTCTAAAAGGAATCCTGACGTTATTCCAGCTCATTCCAAGTCTGGGGAGACATCACCTATCCAGTGTTTCTCTCAGGTAATTTCAGAGCATTCTGATGTACGGTTTAATATTAAGGCCTTTAAACCAAGTCTATATTGACACTTTTTCAGGCTGCTAAAGGCTAAATTAAACTTTTTCATGTTGTTAAAGGCATATTCTTCTCTTTTTCAGGCTACTCTAAAAAGGAATCCTGACGTTATTCCAGCTCCATTCCAAGTCTGGGGGAGACATCACCTATCCAGTGTTTCTCTCAGGTAATGTCAGAGCATTCTGATGTACGTTTTAATATTAAGGCCTTAAAACCAAGGCTATATTGACACTTTTTCAGGCTGTTAAAGGCATATTCTTCTCTTTTTCAGGCTACTCTAAAAAGGAATCCTGACGTTATTCCAGCTCATTCCAAGTCTGGGGAGACATCACCTATCCAGTGTTTCTCTCAGGTAATTTCAGAGCATTCTGATGTACGGTTTTAATATTAAGGCCTTTAAAACAAGTCTATATTGACACTTTTTCAGGCTGCTAAAGGCTAAATTGAAACTTTTTCATGTGTTAAAGGCATATTCTTCTCTTTTTCAGGCTACTCTAAAAAGGAATCCTGACGTTATTCCAGCTCCATTCCAAGTCTGGGGGAGACATCACCTATCCAGTGTTTCTCTCAGGTAATGTCAGAGCATTCTGATGTACGGTTTTAATATTAAGGCCTTTAAACCAAGCTATATTGACACTTTTCAGGCTGCTAAAGGCTAAATGACACTTTTTAGTGTAAAGGCATATTCTTCTCTTTTTCAGGCTACTCTAAAAAGGAATCCTGACGTTATTCCAGCTCCATTCCAAGTCTGGGGGAGACATCACCTATCCAGTGTTTCTCTCAGGTAATTTCAGAGCATTCTGATGTACGGTTTTAATATTAGGCCTTAAAACCAAGGCTATATTGACACTTTTTCAGGCTGTTAAAGGATATTTCTCTTTTTAAGGCTACTCTCAAAAGGAATCCTGACGTTATTCCAGCTCCATTCCAAGTCTGGGGGAGACATCACCGATCCAGTGTTTCTCTCAGGTAATGTCAGAGCATTCTGATTTACGGTTTTAATATTAAGGCCTTAAAACCAAGGCTATATGATACACTTTTTCAGGCTGTTAAAGGCATTCTTCTCTTTTTGGCTACTCTAAAAGGAATCCTGACGTTATTCCAGCTCCATTCCAAGTCTGGGGAGACATCACCTATCCAGGTTTCTCTCAGGTAATGTCAGAGCATTCTGATGTACGGTTAATATTAAGGCCTTAAACCAAGGTCATTGACACTTTTCAGGCTTGAAGGCATATTCTTCTCTTTTTCAGGCTACTCTAAAAAGGAATCCTGACGTTATCCGCTCCATTCCAAGTGGGGGAGACCATCCCCATCCAGTGTTTCTCTCAGGTAATTTTAGAGCATTCTGATGTACGGTTTTAATTAAGGCCTTAAACCAAGTGATTGACACTTTTTCAGGCTGTTAAAGGCATAATATTTTCTTCTTCAGGCTACTCTAAAAGGAATCCTGACGTTATCCAGCTTCATTCCAAGTTGGGGGAGACATCACCTCCAGTGTTTCTCTCATGTAATTTCAGAGCATTCTGATGTACGTTTTTAATATTAAGGCCTTAAAACCAAGGCTATATTGACACTTTTTCAGGCTGTTAAAGGCATATTCTTCTCTTTTTCAGGCTACTCTAAAAAGGAATCCTGACGTTATTTCAGCTTCATTCCAAGTCTGGGAGAGACATCACCTATCCAGTGTTTCTCTCAGGTAATTTCAGAGCATTCTGATGTACGATTTAATATTAAGGCCTTTAAACCAAGTCTATATTGACACTTTTTCAGGCTGCTAAAGGCTAAATTGAAACTTTTTCATGTTGTTAAGGCATATTCTTCTCTTTTTTCAGGCTACTCTAAAAAGGAATCCTGACGTTATTTCAGCTTCCAGCTTCATTCCAAGTCTGGGGGAGACATCACCTATCCAGTGTTTCTCTCAGGTAATTTCAGAGCATTCTGATGTACGGTTTTATTAGGATTAAGGCCTTAAAACCAAGGCTATATTGAAACTTTTTCAGGCTGTTAAAGGCATATTCTTCTCTTTTTCAGGCTACTCTAAAAAGGAATCCTGACGTTATTTCAGCTCCATTCCAAGTCTGGGGGAGACATCACCTATCCAGTGTTTCTCTCAGGTAATTTCAGAGCATTCTGATGTACTGTTTTAATATTAAGCCTTTAAACCAAGTCTATATTGACACTTTTTCAGGCTGCTAAAGGCTAATTGAAACTTTTTCATGTTGTTAAAGCATATTCTTCTCTTTTTCAGGCTACTCTAAAAGGAATCCTGACGTTATTCCAGCTCCATTCCAAGTCTGGGGGAGACATCACCTATCCAGTGTTTCTCTCAGGTAATGTCAGAGCATTCTGATGTACGGTTTTAATATTAAGGCCTTAAAACCAGGCTATATTGACACTTTTTCAGGCTGCTAAGGCAAATTAAAACTTTTTCATGTTGTTAAGGCATTTCTTCTCTTTTTCAGGCTACTCTAAAAAGGAATCCTGACGTTATTCCAGCTCCATTCCAAGTCTGGGGGAGACATCACCTATCCAGTGTTTCTCTCAGGTAATTTCAGAGCATTCTGATGTACGGTTTTAATATTAAGGCCTTAAACCAAGGCTATATTGACACTTTTTCAGGCTGTTAAAGGCATATTCTTCTCTTTTAAGGCTACTCTAAAAAGGAATCCTGACGTTATTTCCAGCTCCATTCCAAGTCTGGGGGAGACATCACCTATCCAGTTTTCTCTCAGGTAATTTCAGAGCATTCTGATGTACGGTTTTAATATTAAGGCCTTTAAACCAAGTCTATATTGACACTTTTTCAGGCTGCTAAAGGCATATTTCCTTCTATTTTTTTTTCAGGCTACTCTAAAAAGGAATCCTGACGTTATTCCAGCTCCATTCCAAGTCTGGGGAGACATCACCTATCCAGTGTTTCTCTCAGGTAATTCAAGCATTCTGATGTACGGTTTTTAATATTAAGGCCTTAAAACCAAGGCTATATTGACACTTTTTCAGGCTGTTAAAGGCATATTTCTTCTTTTTAAGGCTACTCTAAAAAGGAATCCTGACGTTTTCCAGCTCCATTCCAAGTCTGGGGGAGACATCACCTATCCAGTGTTTCTCTCAGGTAATTTCAGAGCATTCTGATGTACTGTTTTAATATTAAGGCCTTTAAACCAAGTCTATATTGACACTTTTTCAGGCTGCTAAAGGCTAAATTGAAACTTTTTCATGTTGTTAAAGGCATTCTTCTCTTTTTTCAGCTACTCTAAAAAGGAATCCTGACGTTATTCCAGCTCATATTCCAAGTCTGGGGAGACATCCCTATCCAGTGTTTCTCTCAGGTAATTTCAGAGCATTCTGATGTACGTTTTAATATTAAGGCCTTAAAACCAAGCTATATTGACACTTTTTCAGGCTGTTAAAGGCATATTCTTCTCTTTTTCAGGCTACTCTAAAAAGGAATCCTGACGTTATTCCAGCTCCATTCCAAGTCTGGGGGAGACATCACCTATCCAGTGTCTCTCAGGTAATGTCAAGCATTCTGATGTACGGTTTTAATATTAAGGCCTTTCAACCAAGTCTATATTGACACTTTTTTCAGGCTGCTAAGG
>NW_022604811.1:0-15551 GCF_008692095.1 Etheostoma spectabile
TTAAACCAAGTCTATATTGACACTTTTTCAGGCTGCTAAAGGCTAAATTGAAACTTTTTCATGTTGTTAAAGGCATATTCTTCTCTTTTTCAGGCTACTCAAAAAGGAATCCTGACGTTATTCCAGCTCCATTCCAAGTCTGGGGAGACATCACCTCCAGTGTTTCTCTCAGTAATGTCAGAGCATTCTGATGTACGGTTTTATATTAAGGCCTTAAACCAAGCTATATTGACACACTTTTTCAGGCTGTTAAAGGCATATTCTTCTCTTTTTCAGGCTACTCTAAAAGGAATCCTGACTTATTCCAGCTCCATTCCAAGTCTGGGAGACATCACCTATCCAGTGTTTCTCTCAGGAATTTCAGAGCATTCTGATGTACGGTTTTAATATTAGGCCTTTAAACCAAGTCTATATGACACTTTTTCAGGCTGCTAAAGGCTAAATTGAAACTTTTTCATGTTGTTAAAGGCATATTCTTCTCTTTTTCAGGCTACTCTAAAAAGGAATCCTGACGTTATTTCAGCTTCATTCCAGTCTGGGGAGACATCACCTATCCAGTGTTTCTCTCAGTATGTCAGAGCATTCTGATGTACGGTTTTAATATTAAGGCCTTTAATCCAAGTCTATATTGACACTTTTTCAGGCTGCTAAGGCTAAATTGAAACTTTTTCATGTTGTTAAAGGCATATTCTTCTCTTTTTCAGGCTACTCTAAAAAGGAATCCTGACGTTATTCCAGCTCATTCCAAGTCTGGGGGAGACATCACCGATCCAGTGTTTCTCTCAGGTAATGTCAGAGCATTCTGATGTACGGTTTTAATATTAGGCCTTAAAACCAAGGCTATATTGACACTTTTTCAGGCTGTTAAGGCATATCTTCTCTTTTTCAGGCTACTCTAAAAAGGAATCCTGACGTTATTCCAGCTCCATTCCAAGTCTGGGGGAGACATCACCTATCCAGTGTTTCTCTCAGGTAATTTCAGAGCATTCTGATGTACGGTTTTAATATAGGCCTTTAACCAAGCTATATACACTTTTTCAGGCTGTTAAAGGCTATTCTTCTCTCTTTTTCAGGCTACTCTAAAAAGGAATCCTGACGTTATTCCAGCTCCATTCCAAGTCTGGGGGAGACATCACCTATCCAGTGTTTCTCTCAGGTAATGTCAGAGCATTCTGATGTACGTTTTAATATTAAGGCCTTAAAACCAAGGCTATATTGACACTTTTTCAGGCTGTTAAAGGCATATTCTTCTCTTTTCAGGCTACTCTAAAAAGGAATCCTGACGTTATTCAGCTCCATTCCCAGTCTGGGGGAGACATCACCTCCCAGTGTTTCTCTCAGGTAATTTCAGAGCATTCTGATGTACGGTTTTAATATTAAGGCCTTTAAACCAAGTCTATATTGACACTTTTTCAGGCTGCTAAAGCTATATTGACACTTTTTCATGTTGTTAAAGGCATATTCTTCTCTTTTTTCAGGCTACTCTAAAAAGGAATCCTGACGTTATTCCAGCTTCATTCCAAGTCTGGGAGACATCACCTATCCAGTGTTTCTCTCAGGTAATGTCAGAGCATTCTGATGTACGGTTTTATATTAAGGCCTTAAACCAAGGCTATATTGACACTTTTTCAGGCTGTTAAAGGCATATTCTTCTCTTTTTCAGGCTACTCTAAAAAGGAATCCTGACGTTATTCCAGCTCCATTCCAAGTCTGGGGAGACATCACCTATCCAGTGTTTTTCTCTCAGGTAATTTCAGAGCATTCTGATGTACGGTTTTAATATTAAGGCCTTTAAACCAAGTCTATATTGACACTTTTTCAGGCTGCTAAAGGCTATATTGAAACTTTTTCATGTTGTTAAAGGCATATTCTTCTCTTTTTCAGGCTACTCTAAAAGGAATCCTGACGTTATTTAGCTTCATTCCAGTCTGGGGGAGACATCACCTATCCAGTGTTTCTCTCAGGTAATTTCAGAGCATTCTGATGTACGGTTTTAATATTAGGCCTTTAAAACCAAGTCTATTTGACACTTTTTGCTAGGCTATATTAAACTTTTTCATGTTGTTAAAGGCTATTCTTCTCTTTTTCAGGCTACTCTAAAAAGGAATCCTGACGTTATTCCAGCTCCATTCCAAGTCTGGGGGAGACATCACCCCCATTGTTTCTCTCAGGTAATTTCAGAGCATTCTGATGTACGGTTTTAATATTAGGCCTTAAAACAAGGCTATATTGACACTTTTTTCAGGCTGTTTAAAGGCATATTCTTCTCTTTTCAGGCTACTCTAAAAAGGAATCCTGACGTTATTCCAGCTCCATTCCAAGTCTGGGGGAGACATCACCTATCCAGTGTTTCTCTCAGGTAATGTCAGAGCATTCTGATGTACGGTTTTAATATTAAGGCCTTAAACCAAGGCTTTATACACTTTTTTTCAGGCTGTTAAAGGCATATTCTTCTCTTTTTCAGGCTACTCTAAAAGGAATCCTGACGTTATTCTCTCCATTCCAAGTCTGGGGAGACATCACCTATCCAGTGTTCTCTCAGGTATGTCAGAGCATTCTGATGTACGGTTTTAATATTAAGGCCTTAAAACCAAGGCTATGTTGACACTTTTTCAGGCTGTTAAAGGCATATTCTTCTCTTTTTCAGGCTACTCTAAAAAGAATCCTGACGTTATTCCAGCTCCATTCCAAGTCTGGGGAGACATCACCTATCCAGTGTTTCTCTCAGGTAATTTCAGAGCATTCTGATGTACGGTTTTAATATTAAGCCTTTAAACCAAGTCTATATTGACACTTTTTCAGGCTGCTAAAGGCTATAATTGACACTTTTTCATGTTGTTAAGGCATATTCTTCTCTTTTTCAGGCTACTCTAAAAAGGAATCCTGACGTTATTCCAGCTTCATTCCAAGTCTGGGGGAGACATCACCTATCCAGTGTTTCTCTCAGGTAATTTCAGAGCATTCTGATGTACGGTTTTAATATTAAGGCCTTAAAACCAAGGCTATATTGACACTTTTTCAGGCTGTTAAAGGCATATTCTTCTCTTTTTCAGGCTACTCTAAAAGGAATCCTGACGTTATTTCAGCTTCATTCCAAGTCTGGGGGAGACATCACCTATCCAGTGTTTCTCTCAGTAATTTCAGAGCATTCTGATGTACGGTTTTAATATTAAGGCCTTTAAACCAAGTCTATATTGACACTTTTTCAGGCTGCTAAAGGCTAATTGAAACTTTTCATGTTGTTAAAGGCATATTCTTCTCTTTTTCAGGCTACTCTAAAAAGGAATCCTGACGTTATTTCAGCTCCATTCCAAGTCTGGGGAGACATCACCTATCCAGTGTTTCTCTCAGGTAATGTCAGAGCATTCTGATGTACGTTTTAATATTAAGGCCTTTAAACCAAGTCTATATTGACACTTTTTCAGGCTGCTAAAGGCTATATTGAAACTTTTTCATGTTTTAAAGCATATTCTTCTCTTTTCAGGCTACTCTAAAAAGGAATCCTGACGTTATTCCAGCTCCATTCCAAGTCTGGGGGAGACATCACCTATCCAGTTTTCTCTCAGGTAATGTCAGAGCATTCTGATGTACGGTTTTAATATTAAGGCCTTAAAACCAAGGCTATATTGACACTTTTTCAGGCTGTTTAAGGCATATTCTTCTCTTTTTCAGGCTACTCTAAAAAGGAATCCTGACGTTATTCCAGCTCCATTCCAAGTCTGGGGGAGACATCACCTATCCAGTGTTTCTCTCAGGTAATCAGAGCATTCTGATGTACGGTTTTAATATTAAGGCCTTAAAACCAAGGCTATATATGACACTTTTTCAGGCTGTTAAAGGCATATTCTTCTCTTTTTCAGGCTACTCTAAAAAGGAATCCTGACGTTATTCAGCTCCATTCCAAGTCTGGGGGAGACATCACCTATCCAGTGTTTCTCTCAGGTAATTTCAGAGCATTCTGATGTACGGTTTTAATATTAAGGCCTTAAAACCAAGTCTATATTGACACTTTTTCAGGCTGCTAAAGCTATATTGAAATTTTTTCATGTTGTTAAAGGCATATTCTTCTCTTTTTCAGGCTACTCTAAAAAGAATCCTGACGTTATTCCAGCTCCATTCCAAGTCTGGGGGACATCACCTATCCAGTGTTTCTCTCAGGTAATTTCAGAGCATTCTGATGTACGGTTTAATATTAGGCCTTTAAAACCAAGTCTATATTGACACTTTTTCAGGCTGCTAAAGGCTATATTGAAACTTTTTCATGTTGTTAAGGCATATTCTTCTCTTTTTCAGGCTACTCTAAGGAATCCTGACGTTATTCCAGCTCCATTCCAAGTCTGGGGAGACATCACCTATCCAGTGTTTCTCTCAGGTAATTTCAGAGCATTCTGATGTACGGTTTTAATATTAAGGCCTTTAAACCAAGTCTATATTGACACTTTTTCAGGCTGCTAAAGGCTAAATTGACACTTTTTCATGTTGTTAAAGGCATATTCTTCTCTTTTTCAGGCTACTCTAAAAAGGAATCCTGACGTTATTCCAGCTCCATTCCAAGTCTGGGGAGACATCACCTATCCAGTGTTTCTCTCAGGTAATGTCAGAGCATTCTGATGTACGGTTTTAATATTAGGCCTTAAACCAAGGCTATATTGACACTTTTTCAGGCTGTTAAAGGCATATTCTTCTCTTTTTCAGGCTACTCTAAAAAGGAATCCTGACGTTATTCCAGCTCCATTCCAAGTCTGGGGGAGACATCACCTATCCAGTGTTTCTCTCAGGTAATTTCAGAGCATTCTGATGTACGGTTTTAATATTAAGGCCTTAAACCAAGGCTATATTGCACTTTTTCAGGCTGTTAAAGGCATATATCTTCTCTTTTTCAGGCTACTCTAAAAGGAATCCTGACGTTATTCCAGCTCCATTCCAAGTCTGGGGGAGACATCACCTATCCAGTGTTTCTCTCAGGTAATTTCAGAGCATTCTGATGTACGGTTTAATATTAAGGCCTTAAAACCAAGGCTATATTGACACTTTTTCAGGCTGTTAAAGGCATATTCTTCTCTTTTTAAGGCTACTCTAAAAAGGAATCCTGACGTTATTCCAGCTCCATTCCAAGTCTGGGGGAGACATCCCTATCCAGTTTTCTCTCAGGTAATTTCAGAGCATTCTGATGTACGTTTTAATATTAAGGCCTTTAAACCAAGTCTATATTGACACTTTTTCAGGCTGCTAAAGGCTATATTGACACTTTTTCATGTTGTTAAAGGCATATTCTTCTCTTTTTCAGGCTACTCTAAAAAGGAATCCTGACGTTTTCCAGCTCCATTCCAAGTCTGGGGGAGACATCACCTATCCAGTGTTCTCTCAGGTAATTTCAGAGCATTCTGATGTACGGTTTTAATATTAAGGCCTTAAAACCAAGGCTATATTGACACTTTTTCAGGCTGTTAAAGGCATATTCTTCTCTTTTTCAGGCTACTCTAAAAAGAATCCTGACGTTATTCAGCTTCATTCCAAGTCTGGGGGAGACATCACCTATCCATGTTTCTCTCAGGTAATTTCAGAGCATTCTGATGTACGGTTTTAATATTAAGGCCTTTAAACCAAGTCTATATTGACACTTTTTCAGGCTGCTAAAGGCTAAATTGAAACTTTTCATGTTGTTAAAGGCATATTCTTCTCTTTTTCAGGCTACTCTAAAAAGGAATCCTGACGTTATTCCAGCTTCATTCCAAGTCTGGGGAGACATCACCTATCCAGTGTTTCTCTCAGGTATTTCAGAGCATTCTGATGTACGGTTTTAATATTAAGGCCTTTAAACCAAGTCTATATTGACACTTTTTCAGGCTGCTAAGGCTAAATTGAAACTTTTCATGTTGTAAAGGCATATTCTTCTCTTTTCAGGCTACTCTAAAAGGAATCCTGACGTTATTCCAGCTCCATTCCAAGTCTGGGGGAGACATCACCTATCCAGTGTTTCTCTCAGGTAATTCAGAGCATTCTGATGTACGGTTTTAATATTAAGGCCTTTAAACCAAGTCTATATTGACACTTTTTCAGGCTGCTAAAGGCTAATTAAACTTTTTCAGGTTGTTAAGGCATATTCTTCTCTTTTTCAGGCTACTCTAAAAAGGAATCCTGACGTTATTCCAGCTCCATTCCAAGTCTGGGGAGACATCACCTATCCAGTGTTCTCTCAGGTAATTTCAGCATTCTGATGTACGGTTTTAATATTAAGGCCTTAAAACCAAGGCTATATTGACACTTTTTCAGGCTGTTAAAGGCTATATTGAAATTTTCAGGCTGTTAAAGCATATTCTTCTCTTTTTCAGGCTACTCTAAAAGGAATCCTGACGTTATTTCAGCTTCATTCCAAGTCTGGGGAGACATCACCTATCCAGTGTTTCTCTCAGGTAATTTCAGAGCATTCTGATGTACGGTTTTAATATTAAGGCCTTAAACCAAGTCTATATTGACACTTTTTCAGGCTGCTAAAGGCTAAATTGAACTTTTCATGTTGTTAAGGCATATTCTTCTCTTTTTCAGGCTACTCTAAAAGGAATCCTGACGTTATTCCAGCTTCCATTCCAAGTCTGGGGGAGACATCACCTATCCAGTGTTTCTCTCAGGTAATTTCAGAGCATTCTGATGTACGGTTTAAATATTAAGGCCTTTAAACCAAGTCTATATTGACACTTTTTCAGGCTGCTAAAGGCTAATTAAAATTTTTCATGTTGTTAAAGGCAATTCTTCTCTTTTTCAGGCTACTCTAAAAAGGAATCCTGACGTTATTCCAGCTCCATTCCAAGTCTGGGGGAGACATCACCGATCCAGTTTTTCTCTCAGGTAATGTCAGAGCATTCTGATTTACGGTTTTAATATTAAGGCCTTAAAACCAAGGCTATATTGACACTTTTTCAGGCTGTTAAAGGCATATTCTTCTCTTTTTAAGGCTACTCTAAAAAGGAATCCTGACGTTATTCCAGCTCCATTCCAAGTCTGGGGGAGACATCACCGATCCAGTTTTTCTCTCAGGTAATGTCAGAGCATTCTGATTTACGGTTTTAATATTAAGGCCTTAAAACCAAGGCTATATATACACTTTTTCAGGCTGTTAAAGGCATATTCTTCTCTTTTTCAGGCTACTCTAAAAAGGAATCCTGACGTTATTCCAGCTCCATTCCAAGTCTGGGGGAGACATCACCTATCCAGTGTTTCTCTCAGGTAATGTCAGAGCATTCTGATGTACGGTTTTAATATTAAGGCCTTAAAACCAAGGCTATGTTGGCACTTTTTCAGGCTGTTAAAGGCATATTCTTCTCTTTTTAAGGCTACTCTAAAAAGGAATCCTGACGTTATTCCAGCTCCATTCCAAGTCTGGGGGAGACATCACCTATCCAGTGTTTCTCTCAGGTAATTTTAGAGCATTCTGATGTACTGTTTTAATATTAACGCCTTTAAACCAAGTCTATATTGACACTTTTTCAGGCTGCTAAAGGCTATATTGACACTTTTTCATGTTGTTAAGGCATATTCTTCTCTTTTTTCAGGCTACTCTAAAAAGGAATCCTGACGTTATTCCAGCTCCATTCCAAGTCTGGGGGACATCACCTATCCAGTGTTTCTCTCAGTAATTTCAGAGCATTCTGATGTACGGTTTTAATATTAAGGCCTTAAAACCAAGGCTATATTGACACTTTTTCAGGCTGTTAAAGGCATATTCTTCTCTTTTTCAGGCTACTCTAAAAGGAATCCTGACGTTATTCAGCTTCATTCCAAGTCTGGGGAGACATCACCTATCCAGTGTTTCTCTCAGGTAATTTCAGAGCATTCTGATGTACGGTTTTAATATTAAGGCCTTAAACCAAGTCTATATTGACACTTTTTCAGGCTGCTAAGGCTAAATTGAAACTTTTTCATGTTGTTAAAGGCATATTCTTCTCTTTTTCAGGCTACTCTAAAAGGAATCCTGACGTTATTTCAGCTCATTCCAAGTCTGGGGAGACATCACCTATCCAGTGTTTCTCTCAGGTAATTCAGAGCATTCTGATGTACGGTTTTAATATTAAGGCCTTTAAACCAAGTCTATATTGACACTTTTTCAGGCTGCTAAAGCTAATTGAAACTTTTTCATGTGTTAAAGGCATTTCTTCTCTTTTTCAGGCTACTCTAAAAAGGAATCCTGACGTTATTCCAGCTCCATTCCAAGTCTGGGGGAGACATCACCTATCCATTTTCTCTCAGGTAATGTCAGAGCATTCTGATGTACGGTTTTAATATTAAGGCCTTAAACCAAGGCTATATTGACACTTTTTCAGGCTGTTAAAGGCATATTCTTCTTCTCTTTTCAGGCTACTCTAAAAAGGAATCCTGACGTTATTCCAGCTCCATTCCAAGTCTGGGGAGACATCACCTATCCAGTTTTCTCTCAGGTAATGTCAGAGCATTCTGATGTACGGTTTTAATATTAAGGCCTTAAACCAAGGCTATATTGACACTTTTTCAGGCTGTTAAAGGCATATTCTTCTCTTTTTCAGGCTACTCTAAAAAGGAATCCTGACGTTATTCCAGCTCCATTCCAAGTCTGGGGGAGACATCACCTATCCAGTGTTCTCTCAGGTAATTTCAGAGCATTCTGATGTACGGTTTTAATATTAAGGCCTTAAACCAAGGCTATATTGACACTTTTTCAGGCTGTAAAGGCATATTCTTCTCTTTTTAAGGCTACTCTAAAAGGAATCCTGACGTTATTCCAGCTCCATTCCAAGTCTGGGGAGACATCACCTATCCAGTGTTTCTCTCAGGTAATTTCAGAGCATTCTGATGTACGGTTTTAATATTAAGGCCTTTAAACCATCTATATTGACACTTTTTCAGGCTGCTAAAGGCTATTGAATTATTTTCAGGCTGTTAAAGGCATATTCTTCTCTTTTTCAGGCTACTCTAAAAGGAATCCTGACGTTATTCCAGCTTCATTCCAAGTCTGGGGAGACATCACCTATCCAGTGTTTCTCTCAGGTAATTTCAGAGCATTCTGATGTACGGTTTTAATATTAAGGCCTTAAACCAAGGCTATATTGACACTTTTTCAGGCTGTTTTTGACTTTTAAAGGCATATTCTTCTCTTTTTCAGGCTACTCTAAAAAGGAATCCTGACGTTATTTCAGCTCCATTCCAAGTCTGGGGAGACATCACCTATCCAGTTTCTCTCAGGTAATTTCAGAGCATTCTGATGTACGGTTTTAATATAAGGCCTTAAAACCAGTCTATATTGACACTTTTTCAGGCTGCTAAGGCTAATTGAAACTTTTTCATGTTGTTAAAGCATATTCTTCTCTTTTTCAGGCTACTCTAAAAAGGAATCCTGACGTTATTTCAGCTCTCATTCCAAGTCTGGGGGAGACATCACCTATCCAGTGTTTCTCTCAGGTAATTTCAGAGCATTCTGATGTACGGTTTAATATTAAGGCCTTTAACCAAGTCTATATTGACACTTTTTCAGGCTGCTAAAGGCTAATTAAACTTTTTCATGTTGTTAAAGGCATATTCTTCTCTTTTTCAGGCTACTCTAAAAAGGAATCCTGACGTTATTCCAGCCCATTCCAAGTCTGGGGGAGACACACCTATCCAGTGTTTCTCTCAGGTAATGTCAGAGCATTCTGATGTACGTTTTAATATTAAGGCCTTAAACCAAGGCTATATTGACACTTTTTCAGGCTGTTAAAGGCATATTCTTCTCTTTTTCAGGCTACTCTAAAAAGGATCCTGACGTTATTCCAGCTCCATTCCAAGTCTGGGGAGACATCACCTATCCAGTTTTCTCTCAGGTAATTCAGAGCATTCTGATGTACGGTTTTAATATTAAGGCCTTAAAACCAAGCTATATTACACTTTTTCAGGCTGTTAAAGGCATATTCTTCTCTTTTTCAGGCTACTCTAAAAGGAATCCTGACGTTATTCCAGCTCCATTCCAAGTCTGGGGAGACATCACCTATCCAGTGTTTCTCTCAGGTAATGTCAGAGCATTCTGATGTACGTTTTAATATTAAGGCCTTAAACCAAGGCTTATTGACACTTTTCAGGCTGCTAAAGGCTATATTGACACTTTTTCAGGCTGTTAAAGGCATATTCTTCTCTTTTTCAGGCTACTCTAAAAAGGAATCCTGACGTTATTCAGCTTCATTCCAAGTCTGGGGGAGACATCACCTATCCAGTGTTTCTCTCAGGTAATTTCAGAGCATTCTGATGTACGTTTTAATATTAAGGCCTTAAACCAAGTCTATATTGACACTTTTTCAGGCTGCTAAAGGCTAATTGAAACTTTTTCATGTGTTAAAGGCATATTCTTCTCTTTTTCAGGCTACTCTAAAAAGGAATCCTGACGTTATTCCAGCTCCATTCCAAGTCTGGGGAGACATCACCTATCCAGTGTTTCTCTCTCAGGTAGTCAGAGCATTCTGATGTACGGTTTTAATATTAAGGCCTTAAAACCAAGGCTATATTGACACTTTTTCAGGCTGTTAAAGGCATATTCTTCTCTTTTTCAGGCTACTCTAAAAGGAATCCTGACGTTATTCCAGCTCCATTCCAAGTCTGGGGGAGACATCACCTATCCAGTGTTTCTCTCAGGTAATTTCAGAGCATTCTGATGTACGGTTTTAATATTAAGGCCTTAAACCAAGTCTATATTGACACTTTTCAGGCTGCTAAAGGCTAATTTGAAACTTTTTCATGTTGTTAAAGGCATATTCTTCTCTTTTTCAGGCTACTCTAAAAAGGAATCCTGACGTTATTCCAGCTCCATTCCAAGTCTGGGGAGACATCACCTATCCAGTGTTTCTCTCAGGTATGTTCAGAGCATTCTGATGTACGGTTTAATATTAGGCCTTAAAACCAGGCTATATTGACACTTTTTCAGGCTGTTAAAGGCATATTCTTCTCTTTTTTAAGGCTACTCTAAAAAGGAATCCTGACGTTATTCCAGCTCCATTCCAAGTCTGGGGAGACATCACCTATCCAGTTTTCTCTCAGGTAATTTCAGAGCATTCTGATGTACGGTTTTAATATTAAGCCTTTAAACCAAGTCTATATTGACACTTTTTCAGGCTGCTAAAGGCTAAATTGAAACTTTTTCATGTTGTTAAAGGCATATTCTTCTCTTTTTCAGGCTACTCTAAAAAGGAATCCTGACGTTATTCCAGCTCCATTCCAAGTCTGGGGGAGACATCACCTATCCAGTGTTTTCTCTCAGGTAATTCAGAGCATTCTGATGTACGGTTTTAATATTAAGGCCTTAAAACCAAGGCTATATTGACACTTTTTCAGGCTGTTAAAGGCATATTCTTCTCTTTTTCAGGCTACTCTAAAAAGGAATCCTGACGTTATTCCAGCTCCATTCCAAGTCTGGGGAGACATCACCTATCCAGTGTTTCTCTCAGGTAATTTCAGAGCATTCTGATGTACGGTTTTTAATATTAAGGCCTTTAAACCAATCTATATTGACACTTTTTCAGCTGCTAAAGGCTATATTGAACTTTTTCAGTTGTTAAAGGCATATTCTTCTCTTTTTCAGGCTACTCTAAAAGGAATCCTGACGTTATTTCAGCTTCATTCCAAGTCTGGGGGAGACATCACCTATCCAGTGTTTCTCTCAGGTAATTTCAGAGCATTCTGATGTACGGTTTTAATATTAAGGCCTTAAACCAAGTCTATATTGACACTTTTTCAGGCTGCTAAAGGCAAATTGAAACTTTTTCATGTTGTTAAAGGCATATTCTTCTCTTTTTCAGGCTACTCTAAAAAGGAATCCTGACGTTATTCCAGCTCCATTCCAAGTCTGGGAGACATCACCTATCCAGTGTTTCTCTCAGGTAATTTCAGAGCATTCTGATGTACGGTTTTAATATTAAGGCCTTAAAACCAAGGCTATATTGACACTTTTTCAGGCTGTTAAAGGCATATTCTTCTCTTTTTCAGGCTACTCTAAAAAGGAATCCTGACGTTATTCCAGCTCCATTCCAAGTCTGGGGAGACATCACCTATCCAGTGTTTTTCTCTCAGGTAATTCAGAGCATTCTGATGTACGGTTTTAATATTAAGCCTTTAACCAAGTCTATATTGACACTTTTTCAGGCTGCTAAAGGCTAAATTGAAACTTTTTCATGTTGTTAAAGGCATATTCTTCTCTTTTTCAGGCTACTCTAAAGGAATCCTGACGTTATTCCAGCTCCATTCCAAGTCTGGGGAGACATCACCTATCCAGTTTTCTCTCAGGTAATGTCAGAGCATTCTGATGTACGGTTTTAATATTAGGCCTTAAACCAAGGCTATATTGACACTTTTTCAGGCTGTTAAAGGCATATTCTTCTCTTTTTCAGGCTACTCTAAAAAGGAATCCTGACGTTATTCCAGCTCCATTCCAAGTCGGGGGAGACATCACCTATCCAGTTTTCTCTCAGGTAATTTCAGAGCATTCTGATGTACGGTTTTAATATTAAGGCCTTAAACCAAGGCTATATTGACACTTTTTCAGGCTGTTAAAGGCATATTCTTCTCTTTTTCAGGCTACTCTAAAAAGAATCCTGACGTTATTCCAGCTCCATTCCAAGTCTGGGGGAGACATCACCTATCCAGTGTTTCTCTCAGGTAATTTCAGAGCATTCTGATGTACGTTTTAATATTAAGCCTTAAACCAGGCTATATTGACACTTTTTCAGGCTGCTAAAGGCTATATTGAAACTTTTTCATGTTGTTAAAGGCATATTCTTCTCTTTTTCAGGCTACTCTAAAAGGAATCCTGACGTTATTTCAGCTCCATTCCAAGTCTGGGGGAGACATCACCTATCCAGTGTTTCTCTCAGGTAATTTCAGAGCATTCTGATGTACGGTTTTTAATATTAGGCCTTTAACCAAGTCTATATTGACACTTTTTCAGGCTGCTAAAGGCTAAATTGAAACTTTTTCATGTTGTTAAAGGCATATTCTTCTCTTTTTCAGGCTACTCTAAAAAGGAATCCTGACGTTATTCCAGCTCCATTCCAAGTCTGGGGGAGACATCACCTATCCAGTGTTTCTCTCAGGTAATGTCAGAGCATTCTGATGTACGGTTTTAATATTAAGGCCTTAAAACCAAGGCTATATTGACACTTTTTCAGGCTGTTTAAGGCATATTCTTCTCTTTTTCAGGCTACTCTAAAAGGAATCCTGACGTTATTCCAGCTCCATTCCAAGTCTGGGAGACATCACCTATCCATGTTTCTCTCAGGTAATTTCAGAGCATTCTGATGTACGGTTTAATATTAAGCCTTTAAACAAGTCTATATTGACACTTTTTCAGGCTGCTAAGGCTATATTGACACTTTTTCATGTGTTAAAGGCATATTCTTCTCTTTTTTCAGGCTACTCTAAAAAGGAATCCTGACGTTATTTCAGCTCCATTCCAAGTCTGGGGGAGACATCACCTATCCAGTGTTTCTCTCAGGTATTTCAGAGCATTCTGATGTACGTTTTAATATTAAGGCCTTTAAAACCAAGTCTATATTGACACTTTTTCAGGCTGCTAAGGCTATATTGAAACTTTTTCATGTTGTTAAAGGCATATTCTTCTCTTTTTCAGGCTACTCTAAAAGGATCCTGACGTTATTCCAGCTCCATTCCAAGTCTGGGGGAGACATCACCTATCCAGTGTTTCTCTCAGGTAATGTCAGAGCATTCTGATGTACGGTTTTAATATTAAGGCCTTAAACCAAGGCTATATTGACACTTTTTCAGGCTGTTAAAGGCATATTCTTCTCTTTTTAAGGCTACTCTAAAAAGGAATCCTGACGTTATTCCAGCTCCATTCCAAGTCTGGGGAGACATCACCTATCCAGTGTTTCTCTCAGGTAATTTCAGAGCATTCTGATGTACGGTTTTAATATTAAGGCCTTTAAACCAAGTCTATATTGACACTTTTTCAGGCTGCTAAAGGCTAAATTGAAACTTTTTCATGTTGTTAAGGCATATTCTTCTCTTTTTCAGGCTACTCTAAAAAGGAATCCTGACGTTATTCCAGCTCCATTCCAAGTCTGGGGGAGACATCACCTATCCAGTGTTTCTCTCAGGTAATGTCAGAGCATTCTGATGTACGGTTTTAATATTAGGCCTTAAACCCAAGGCTATATTGACACTTTTTCAGGCTGTTAAAGGCATATTCTTCTCTTTTTTAAGGCTACTCTAAAGGAATCCTGACGTTATTCCAGCTCCATTCCAAGTCTGGGGAGACATCACCTATCCAGTGTTTCTCTCAGGTAATTTCAGAGCATTCTGATGTACTGTTTTAATATTAAGGCCTTTAAACCAAGTCTATATTGACACTTTTTCAGGCTGCTAAAGGCTAAATTGAAACTTTTTCATGTTGTTAAAGGCATATTCTTCTCTTTTTCAGGCTACTCTAAAAGGAATCCTGACGTTATTCCAGCTCCATTCCAAGTCTGGGGGAGACATCACCTATCCAGTGTTTCTCTCAGGTAATGTCAGAGCATTCTGATGTACGGTTTTAATATAAGGCCTTAAACCAGGCTATATTGACACTTTTTCAGGCTGTTAAAGGCATATTCTTCTCTTTTTAAGGCTACTCTAAAAGGAATCCTGACGTTATTCCAGCTCCATTCCAAGTCTGGGGGAGACATCACCTATCCAGTGTTTCTCTCAGGTAATTTCAGAGCATTCTGATGTACTGTTTTAATATTAAGGCCTTTAAACCAAGTCTATATTGACACTTTTTCAGGCTGCTAAAGGCTAAATTGAAACTTTTTCATGTTGTTAAAGGCATATTCTTCTCTTTTTTCAGGCTACTCTAAAAAGGAATCCTGACGTTATTCCAGCTCCATTCCAAGTCTGGGGAGACATCACCTATCCAGTGTTTCTCTCAGGTAATGTCAGAGCATTCTGATGTACGGTTTTAATATTAAGGCCTTAAAACCAAGGCTATATTGACACTTTTTCAGGCTGTTAAAGGCATATTCTTCTCTTTTTAGGCTACTCTAAAAGGAATCCTGACGTTATTCCAGCTCCATTCCAAGTCTGGGGGAGACATCACCTATCCAGTGTTTCTCTCAGGTAATTTCAGAGCATTCTGATGTACTTTTAATATTAAGGCCTTTAAACCAAGTCTATATTGACACTTTTTCAGCTGCTAAAGGCTAAATTGAACTTTTTCATGTTGTTAGGCATATTCTTCTCTTTTTCAGGCTACTCTAAAAAGAATCCTGACGTTATTCCAGCTCCATTCCAAGTCTGGGAGACATCACCTATCCAGTGTTTCTCTCAGGTAATTTCAGAGCATTCTGATGTACGGTTTTAATATTAAGGCCTTTAAACCAAGTCTATATTGACACTTTTTCAGGCTGTAAAGGCTAAATTGAAACCTTTTCAGTTGTTAAAGGCATATTCTTCTCTTTTTCAGGCTACTCTAAAAAGGAATCCTGACGTTATTTCAGCTTCATTCCAAGTCTGGGGAGACATCACCTATCCAGTGTTCTCTCAGGTAATGTCAGAGCATTCTGATGTAC
>NW_022604812.1:0-8550 GCF_008692095.1 Etheostoma spectabile
AACTTGAAGTGGTTTCTTGAGGTCTTTCACTGGTTTTGTTGCAGTTGTGCGTTTAGATTTGGTGGTTTTGAACTTGAACAGGCATTATATGTAGTCATTTTATCAGCTAAATGTTCTGTCTCTGATAAAACTCCCCAGGACTCATCCATCGTCCCCTTATAATTCGTACTGTACTGGCGAGAGGTGCTTCTAGAAACAACTGGTGCTCGCACACTTCTCACGGTCGCTTGATTTCCTACTCGCTGCCGCTGGTCCCGTAGTAGTCAGACCATAGCTCCATCACTGGGCCTCTAACGAGACTTTGCTGCTCAGCACACCACTGGGAGATTAAAAAATGACCTAACACTTTTCATCTGATGTCTGCGCGTACATCTGCAAGCGGATGACGGCAGTAAGTGTATAAGGGAGCATCGTCTGTTTGCTTCCACAGGTGGCGCGTCTGAGGATACGTAGAGCGACCGTGTCAGACGCTCCTCGTAGGCAGGGTCAGTATGAGATTCTGACGGTATGATAACCTTCAGCAAAAAATATCACAATATTGCAATTACAGCTATAAACTGCACTTCCTGTCCTTGAATACTCTTTTAAAAAAATGTGTAAAAAAAACAGCTCAGATCATAGTAACAGTATGACAGAAAATTTAGAGTGGTTTTCAACTGTGACTTTTTCAAACCATGGTGTACCTTGAACCCGTACTGGACCATGCTTACGCCTCAATGGCGCTAAAAAGGCTAAACTAAAGACTAAAAACAGGTTCACATTCAAGTTGCATAAAAAACCATTTCCCCACTTCGTTTTATTTAGCCCTCTACCAGTTAATACGTATCTGAGATTCTGCCTTCACCTCATGGAGGTAAATCTTATTGTGGTGCTGAGAGTATTGACATGTGGTTTTTATAAACAGGAAGTGGAGGCAGAAATCTCATGACTCCTATGTATAGAGGGCCACTAGTGTCGAGTGGGAGAATGTTTTTTTAATTGTGAACACTTTCAGTGACTTTACATATTGCAGTCAGGCGTGGGTGTATAAAGGTAGTTCGTTAAAACTGGTTCTTTTTGTTTTTTCTTTTTTACAACATTTTGGATATCTTATTATTAATGAGATGAATATGGGGACCAAAACTTGTCACTTGAGGCATGAGAAGTTCAGCTCTGGTTGGCATATCATCATGTTTAACATCTGGCAGTGAAATATTACGTTGTGCCGCTCCACCCCAACGCTTGTAACATTTCTCAAGCACATGTTCTTAAAATCCAACACGTGTTGTTCCTACACTGTTGCGAGGGAGCGTGTTGAGCTAGGTGGAAGCTTTTTTTTTTTGTTTGGTTTTTTAGTACCATCATCTGTAGTCCAGAGGTAAATATATTCACATATAACGGCATCTTAAAGCTAAAATTGAGTGTTGAAGATCATATTTGCATATGTGACCAAAATGTTCTTGCATGACTTGAATGCATCTGCAATGTTTCCTCTTGATCATATCAATTGGAGAATTGACTTTAAACTCTAAAGTACGATTGATACGCAAAGCTAACGACAATGATGCTACAACTGAAAGTAACAAGCTGCTGCAGGAGTGTGCATATTTAGGGGCACCTTTTGAATAATCCTGAGTTTCTGAGTAAAAGAATCTCTTAATCTACGTCCTTGATATGTTTGCTGCTGACTGATTACAATGCAACCATAGGCATTCTTCCCCCCCCCCCCACCACCACCACCCAAATATTAATTAATAAGACCTCTGCACCTAGCTTCTTTTTTTTTTTTGCCGTTTAGGCCTTTATTAGATAGGACAGCTGAAGTAATAGTATAGAGTTAACCTCTATATATACGCTCTACCAGGTGATCTACCCAGGCGACCCGGTTTGCACCATATTCACCAGAATACAGAAAACGAGGAGTTGATATGCTCAACATGTACATTTAGCTCAAAAGTGCAGATCTCCGTTGTATTTCAGTCCAGAGGGCGAGTCGTTGGTTCCAGATTTGATATTTATCAGAGTGTGCTTCTTTGTAAGAGCTTGACATGTATATCATTGATGAAAGTGAGACTATTTTTTTTAGTTGTAGGTTAATTTGAAAATGTCTAGGGGATATAAAACAAGTTAGTTTTGTTTTTGCCGGTTTCATCCTTCTGTCAAAGCCCCCCCCCCCCCCCCCGTGGTGACTTCCTAAGAGCGATTTATCTGATGTCATGCTAACGGACGGCAGTTTCCCTTTGTGTGTTTGCTGAGCAAGCTGCTCTCGGACGTCGAGCCGCTCCTCTCTTTCCACCGAGCTAAAGGAGGACTCTGAAAGTTGTATGCTGTTGACCTGGATTTGAAACAAAATAAAAAAAAATGAAGAAAAAAAATCAAAGATTTCTAGATAATGTCTTTGACTTTTTCCCTTTCTGGTTTCAATCACTAATGTGTGAACAGTAGTTATCAAATCATTTTCACTTAGTTGTTTGTATATTTGGAGAATAATAAACATGAGTCAAGCTAGCTGTCTGGATTACCTGCAGAGGTCTGAGGACCAGGTAACCATAGTCCTCAGATTGGACAGATAGTTAGCTAGCTGTCTGGATTTACCCTGCAGAGACCTGAGGACCAGGTACCATAGTCCTCAGATTGGACAGATAGTCTAGCTAGCTGTCTGGCTTTACCCTGCAGAGATCTGAGGACCAGGTCACCATAGTCCTCAGAAATCCACCGGAGGTTAGATGCCAACACAGAGAAAGAAGAAGGAAATGGAAAATACGTGCATCCACGAAACAGAAGTGGAACGCAAAGGTTATAGACTCGGCAACGCGGGACCAGTCCAGCTCTAAAGGCTGCGCCCTCGTGGACGAAGCCAGCTTTGTTTCAGAAGCGGTTTCCTGCGGTTTGGGGTGGAAGAACTTGAGTCTGACCTCTACCCCATCCAACAGTCTGGGATCAACTGGACCTGATCACCCAAAATCAACCTGGGGGTAAATCTCTGCAGCAGGATCAATATGTGCAGGAAAGATTGAAACCAGGAGAGTGGAAGCTGTTAGAGCAGCACTTTACTGACCCTGGTTTAGGAATGAGGGCTCATTTAGGGGGGGGGGGGCAATGATCACACTGGCCAGTTCATTTTTTCTTTACATAAATAAAGACATTTGCACCATAAAGTGATGCAGAACAATTCACAAGAATGCAGGAAATGTTGGTTCGACGTTAAAGGTGCCCTGCCACACAAGACCGTTTTTATTTTTATTATTAAATCTGTTAGGGTGTGTGTGATGAGAGGAGTGAGTGTGTGTGTGTGTGTGAGAGAGTGTGTGTGTGTGTGAGAGTGATGGTGAATGAAGATGGACGTCTACCTCCTCTGTCAGCAATAGCCATTGAAAAGAAATAAGAGGAGAAATCGACCAATCACAACAGCTGGTCAATCTGACGTCATGCTGCCTGAGCTCATTAATATTAATGAGCTGTGTGAAGGATGCTGATAGCCAGGCTCTCATTGGCTAGCTGTTAGCCATCAGCGTGAAGCAGCTCAGCCCTGAATATTAATGTGAACGGGCCCAAATGGAGCTGATCTTCCTGCAGGCTTTCTATACCACGCCAGAATGGCTCAAAACAAGGTAACCATGGTAACCAAGTTACAGACTCCACGGTAGACTTCAGACATTACCACAAGTCATGAGATAGCCTACGTGTGGCAGGGCACCTTTAAAAGTCCCCCCCCCCCCCCATGTGATTGTATTAGAGTGTTGGGAATTGCGCGGAAAAAAAAAGTGGACGTTTGTTTCCCTGAGACTAAAATTCAACCTGATTTTTTTAAATTATTTTTTCTATCAATCCAAATGCGCTGATTATAAAGTCGCTCGTGTAAAGTGTCCGTTCTGGTCTCCAGGATACAGCAGATGTTCACTTTTACTGTAAAGATATGTCCATAGTCCACGTTTAACAGGCGGTCGGAGCAGGTGGAGTCGGAGAACAGTGGACTGCAGATGGACACACAGATGAAGAACAGGAATGTGTAAGTCAGACATGATTGTAATACATCAAACGCCTCTGTAGCTCATGTTGCATTTTTACATTAATATAAGTTTTAAAATTATTTTTTTTACCTGGATAAGTTCTGCCCCGTTAAATGTAAATGGGTCTAAAGCGTCCACATGTGTAGGTCTTGTTACGTGTGTGATGCTTGAAACTGGAACTAAACAGTGGAAAGAGTCAAAGACTTCAGCCCCCTGGAATATTGTATTATGAACTTTATGATTGAATTCGTCTACAGCCCTAGATGAAATTAAGCTGGTGGCTAAAAGTTGCAATTGGCATTTTTAGTAATTAGCTCATTTAGGGGGTCGACGCCGCAGGTGAAATGCTAAAAAAAATTAACGTGAAACTTCCCCAGGATTTCTGACGGTTTAAAACAGAAAATAAATTACGAGTTTTCTGAAATGTTATGTTAAATATGAAAATGAGGCACTCTCTTAATGAATATGTGCTAATTTGCATAAATGTCCAGAACTGAAATCTGAACATGGGTTAGAGCGGGTTTAAAAATCTTCATCCTAACGTTGTTGGACCTACTGACCTCAAAAGGTACAAATGATGAATTGTTACTTTGTTGAACTCAGGTTGCACGTTGGGGGGCGCTGTGGAGCCCCCTGGCTACGCCCGAGCCCTCACTACAGAATGTTTGTGACTTTCCATAGGTCTGACATGTGTGCAAGTTTTGTGTGACTTTCCCCGCTCAAAAATGAAAGAGAGACGGGAGAGGTGCGGGAATAATCCTGTCAAAAAACAACAGCTTTTTCCTGCCTTGGGGGCAAGGACAACGTGGGGTGCACTTAAACTTAAGAGCTCAGGCCCTCCTATAACAATAATAATAACAATAATAATAATGTATACTTATTAATCCCACAAGGGGGAAATTACAAATTACACTCTGTTGTTATAACACACGTTACACACAGGCGTGAAGAGTGAAAGCTAATGTATTAAAGCTGAAGTATTAAAGCTGATGTATTAAAGCTGAAGTATTAAAGCTGAAGTATTAAAGCTGAAGTACCCGAAGACAAAGCTGAGTATTAAAGCTGAAGTATTAAAGCTGATGTATTAAAGCTGAAGTATTAAAGCTGAAGTATTAAAGCTGAAGTATTAAAGCTAATGTATTAAAGCTGAAGTATTAAAGCTGATGTATTAAAGCTGAAGTATTAAAGCTGAAGTATTAAAGCTGAAGTATTAAAGCTGAAGTATTAAAGCTGATGTATTAAAGCTGAAGTATTAAAGCTGATGTATTAAAGCTGAAGTATTAAAGCTGAAGTATTAAAGCTGAAGTATTAAAGCTGAAGTATTAAAGCTAATGTATTAAAGCTGAAGTATTAAAGCTAATGTATTAAAGCTGAAGTATTAAAGCTGAAGTATTAAAGCTGAAGTATTAAAGCTGATGTATCTGCACTCACTTCCTGCTCTCTGGGCTTTGTATCTTCAAGGTTAAAAGCATTTCAGTGGAAGTCACTTTGCATAAAAGCGTCGGCTAAATGACGTGTAACGTGATGTACCGTGATGTAACGTGATGTACCGTGATGTAACGTGATGTACCGTGATGTAACGTGATGTACCGTGATGTACCGTGATGTAACGTGATGTACCGTGATGAACGTGATGTACCGTGATGTACCGTGATGTAACGTGATGTAACGTGATCTACGTGATGTACCGTGATGTACCGTGATGTAACGTGATGTACCGTGATGTAACGTGATGTACCGTGATCTACCGTGATGTACCGTGATGTAACGTGATGTAACGTGATGTACCGTGATGTACCGTGATGTAACGTGATCTACTGTGATGTAACGTGATGTAACGTGATGTAACGTGATGTACCGTGATTAACGTGATGTAACGTGATGTACCGTGATGTAACGTGATGGAACGTGATGTACCGTGATGTAACGTGATGTAACGTGATGTATACGTGATGTACCGTGATGTAACGTGATGTAACGTGATGTAACGTGATCTACCGTGATCTACCGTGATGTACCGTGATCTACCGTGATGTAACGTGATGTAACGTGATGTAACGTGATGTACCGTGATGTACCGTGATGTAACGTGATGTACCGTGATGTACCGTGATGTACCGTGATGTAACGTGATGTAACGTGATGTAACGTGATCTACCGTGATCTACCGTGATGTAACGTGATCTACCGTGATCTACCGTGATCTACCGTGATGTAACGTGATCTACCGTGATGTAACGTGATGGTAAAACAGCCTTTCTGCCTCTGTAAAGGCGTTTCCAGCAGACCAAATAGAAAACAGACGGACGGAAAAGTTTCAGCAGGTTTGTGCTCGGCTTTGAAGTGCAGCCCTGATATATGGTGCTCCGTCTGGGACAGGAGGGGAGGACTGGAGACCCCACCCCCCCCCACAGATCCCCGTCCTCTGCAGATATTACCGTTCATCTCAGTCTTCGCTGGATTATGGACATCTGGACTGCCACGCACGTAAGGTTTAGTTGAATTACTACACATGAAGTTTTAGCCCTTTAGTTGTTGCTTTATAATGTCAATCAGCCCATTTTTAAATGTGGTTTAACCCTTGTGGTGTCCTACCAGGTCTAAAACTGTACATGAACAATGTTTTGATGCTTAAAACACTTTTTTTAGCACTTTTTTTTAGGCTTTCTTCATTTTGTAACACTACCATCAGTATACTGAGTCACTAACACCAATATATCACCACTGGTTTACACTATTTTGTCTGTTCGTGTTCATGGTCAAGAAATTCATTTATATGAAATTAATCCTTTTATGTCTTTTGTCAAAGTTTTTGGGGAGAAATGAAACACCCCAAATTCAATAAAGTAGTGAACTGATCCTTGTACTTGAAGAAGCGTATATGGAAACATCCGTGTAATGTTTGGGACAATTTGGATGAAAGAATCCCAAATTTCTGATGTAGAAACTTATAAAAACGGCGAAGCTTTTGACCCCCGACATCAGGAGGGTTAAGACACTTAGACATGTGTTGGTGTGTTTTAGTGCTGGAAGTACATTTACTCCAGTACTGTACAGTACAAATGTTGAGGTACTTGTACTTTACTTGAGTCTTTTCTTTTAATACCACTTTCTACTTCTACTCCGCGTATTTCGAGAGAAGAATTGTACTTTTTACTCCACTACCTTCATCTGACAGCTTTAGTTACTAGTTACTTTACACATCATGAGTTTGTGAACACCTGAAGTTTATAAAATCTGAGTTTTTTATTCTAAATGAAACTAGCCGACAACATGACAGCCTACAAGTCCAGCTGACACGTTCACACCATTACACACAAAAACACACACACACCACACACACACACACACACACCACACACAGACGTTCACACTTCTACAATGGGAGGATGTTTCTGCATTGAGTACTTTTACTGTAAATACATTTTCCTGATGATACTTACATACTTTTACTTAAGTAACATTTCAATACCGGACTCTTACTTTTAATAGAGTACGTCTACAGGTGGTATTAGTACTTTTACTAATACCAGGAAAATAAAAATAAAAAATATGTGTTGTGGTGTGTGTGGGTATGCATCGTAGACGGTATAAAAACAGGTAGGTAATGTGTATATCCGACTGTAAGAAGGTATATGTATATGTGCATGTATTTGTACGGACAGTAAAAAAGGGAAAGGACCAGGATAGTTTTTTAAACTTCTTCCTCCTTTTTGAACCTGGAAATCTTATTTTATATGAGAAGATATGTTTGCTATGTGTTCAGTTTTTGTTGGTTCCATGCTTTTATTGACATGTACATGTTCTTATTTATCTTTAACATGTTCACAATAAACTCAATTTCAAAAAAAAACTTCATAAGAGGATTAAGTTCTGAGTTTAAAGTCAGAATTCTAACATTTTTTATTTATTTTTATGTAAAACAAAATTGAACTTTAAAATAAAAGTCAGCCTCATGGTGTTATATTTGAAATTTGACAAAAAAGTCAGATTTCTTCTTTTCAGAATTATGACTTTAAACTCTGTACTCACACACATTTTTTTCACATGTGGCCCTAAGCCTCTTAGTAGAATCTAGTCCTCCCCCCAGTGGTGCGCTGTTTCAGGATGAAGACGGCTGGGGTCGTGTTCGTCTATCGGTGACTCTGTGTGCTGCTCAGAAACCCAAACTCAGCCAGAGTCCCAGAGTGGGATCACAGGAACAAAGGTGAGCAGTGACGTGAAGACGTTTGAGGTTTTGGTTACTTAAAGGTCCCATGGCATGAAGATTTCACTTTATGAGGTTTTTAACATTATTATGAGTCCCCCCAGCCTGCCTATGGCCCCCCCAGTGGCAAGAAATGGTGATAGGTGTAAACCGAGCCCTGGGTATCCTGCTCTGCCTTTGAGACAATGAAAGCTCAGATGGGCCGATCTGGAATCTTCTCCTTATGAGGTCATAAGGGGCAAGGTTACCTCCCCTTTCTCTGCTTTGCCTGCCCAGAGAATTTGGCCCCCCCATGAGAGAGAGACATCATGGTATTTAAACTAGCAAATTGGCAGTTGGTCAAAGCCACACCCC
>NW_022604813.1:0-32783 GCF_008692095.1 Etheostoma spectabile
CTTCAGATTACAGTATTAGGGGACCACTAAGGTCATATAAAAGAGACTAGATACAGTATTAGGGACCACTAAGGTCTATATAAAAGACTTCAGATACAGTATTAGGGACCACTAAGGTCTATATAAAAGAGACTTCAGATACAGTATTAGGGACCCTACGGTCTATATAAAAGAGACTTCAGGACACAGTACTTAGGGGACCATAAGGGTCTATATATAAGAGACTCAGATACAGTATTAGGGACCACTAAGGTCTATATAAAAGAGACTTCAGACACAGTATTAGGGACCACTAAGGTCTATAATAAAGAGACTTCAGATACAGTATTAGGGGACCCATAAGGTCTATATAAAAGAGACTTCAGATACGTATTAGGGACCACTAAGGTCTATATAAAGAGACTCAGATACAGTATTAGGGGACCACTAAGGTCTACATAAAGAGGACTTGAGATACAGTATTTAGGGACCACTAAGGTATCTATTAAAGAGACTTCAGATACAGGCATTAGGGGACACTAAGGTCTAAATAAAAGAGACTTGAGATACAGTAATTAGGGACCACTAAGGTCTATATAAAAGAGACTTCAGATACAGTATTAGGGGACCACTAAGGGTCTATATAAAAGAGACTTCAGATACAGTATTAGGGGACCACTAAGGTCTATATAAAAGAGACTTCAGATACAGTATTAGGGACCACTATGGTCTATATAAAAGAGACTTCAGATACAGTATTAGGGACCACTAAGGTCTATATAAAAGAGACTTCAGATACAGTATTAGGGACCACTAAGGTCTATATAAAAGAGACTTCAGATACAGTATTAGGGGACCACTAAGGTCTATATAAAAGAGACTTCAGATACAGCATTAGGGACCACTAAGGTCTATATAAAAGAGACTTCAGATACAGTATTAGGGGACCACTAAGGTCTATATAAAAGAGACTTCAGATACAGTATTAGGGGACCACTAAGGTCTATATAAAGAGACTTCAGATACAGTATTAGGGGACCACTAAGGTCTATATAAAAGATACTTCAGATACAGTATTAGGGGACCACTAAGGTCTATACAAAGAGACTTCAGATACAGTATTAGGGACCACTAAGGTCTATATAAAAGAGACTTCAGATACAGTATTAGGGACCACTAAGGTCTATATAAAGAGACTTCAGATACAGTATTAGGGGACCACTAAGGCCTATATAAAAGAGACTTCAGATAAAGCATTAGGGGACCACTAAGGGTCTATATAAAAGAGACTTCAGATACAGTATCAGGGGACCACTAAGGTCTATATAAAAGAGACTTCAGATACAGTATTAGGGGACCACTAAGGTCTATATAAAAGAGACTTCAGATACAGTATTAGGGACCACTAAGGTCTATATAAAGAGACTTCAGATACAGTATTAGGGACCACTAAGGTCTATATAAAGATACTTCAGATACAGTATTAGGGACCACTAAGGTCTATATAAAAGAGACTTCAGATACAGTATTAGGGACCACTAAGGTCTATATAAAAGAGACTTCAGATACAGTATTAGGGACCACTAAGGTCTATATAAAAGCAAACAAAAAGCAGAATGTCATGGGACATTAAATAGTGAGATTTTTTTAACGTTGGGAGAAGTAATCTGCCAGTCCAAAGTAATACATAATGTAGTCTGTAATATATCTGTAATATGATTGGATGTGTTCAGCTGTTGTCTGCAGTTAGAAGGATGGGCGTTATGTCTGATATCTGACCTGTGGGAGAAGACGGACTTTGACAGGTTAAGGACGGAGAGATGCTTCAAAGATCCTCTGAGCAGAGACGCACACACCTGAAAAACATAAAACCCAACTCAGCAAAAAAACATAAACACTAAAAGGCTGTAATAAACTGTACAAAAACATCCATAGAAATAAAACATGGTGTTATGTATGTTCTTATTAGGTTAGAAGGCAGACACAGGAAATTGTATTTTATATTTTTAAACGTCTTAACTTCAGCCACTCAAAGTCTTAAAAGTGTGTACAGTGTGTGTTGTGTGTAACTAACAATGTTTTCATGATCGATTAATCTGTGGATTGTTTTCTGGATTCACCGATTAGTTGCTCGGCCTCTAAAATGTCAGAAAAATCTGCAAAGCCCAAGCCGTTTTGTCCACAACTTAAATATATTCCGTTACTGTCACAGAGGAGCAAAGAAACAAGAAAATAATCACATTTAAAAAGCTGCAATCAGAGCATTACACTTAAACGAATTGAATTTTAACAGAGCAACTAATCAAGTAATCAACTCTCCTGTTGAAATTGTCAACACGTTTATATTCTTAGGCATCCATAGTTCAGACTCCCTCACAGGGTCGCTTCACATCAGCTGTGCCATTAAGAAGGCCCATCAGAGGCTATATTTTTGAGGTGTCTTAAGAGATTGGTATGTCCCTTAATATTCTACAGAACCTCTACCGTTGTACAATGAGATACTGACAGGTAACACTGTAGTGTGGTTTGTTAGGGCTACTTCACATGACCTTAATCTTCTGATAAAGGTCAAAACTGCATCTAAAATCATCGGCGTTGCACTTGAACCGTTGCAGCATATTTACTGGAAACGCAGTAGTAAGAAGGACAAGGTATTATGCGGGATCCTAGTCCTCCTGCACATAACCTCCGCCCCCCCCCCCCCCCCTTCCATCAGGGAGACGCTTGCTGAGTATCCCAATGCACACATCATGTTATAGAGAAAGTTTTTACCCCCGGGTGATAAGGTTACTGAATGATGGCACAGCATGACTGTCTATTGTGGTGTTTAAAGTTTTAATAGTTATTTATGTTATAATTATCGTTATTATTATAACTGTTACTTTTGACTGGTGCTGAGAGAGTGCAATAATGCATATTGTATTTCATTGCTGTGGTACTCTGTACTAAGGTGCATATGACAATAAACTTGAACTTGAACTTGAACTAATGGATTTCTCTTTGTGGCTCTAGTTTTGTGTCTGAGCTGCTTTTACCTGCTCCAGAGAGCAGTCGCTGTTGGACAGATCCAGAGTCTCCAGGCAGTTCGGGTGACCCAGGAAGCTGTGCAGGTTCTGTGCAGAAAACAAACACACAAACGCATCACTGCTGTCACTTCAAACACGTCAGATCTCCAAGCTTTTCAAGAACGTTCTGTACTGAGGAGCTTTAATAAGCTGTGGGGGTTGCAGAGTCTGTCTTGATGGTGCGTGGGACAGCAGCGGAGGCGGCAGCGTACCGGCATGTCGTCCCCTCGGAGCGAGTTTCCCGACAGGTCGAGGTGTGTGAGGTTGGCGGCGACGGCCGGGTTGGCACACAGAGCCTGACAGAGGCTGTTCACGCCTGCAAGACATGACAGAGATCAGGTTCCTCAGCCCCGTAGCAAGCGTCTTATTTCTCTGAAGAGGGCCCGGCTGGGGCTAGTCCCAGTCTGATAGCAGCATTTAGGTAGACCCCAATAGTTTCTGTGATACCAGAATCATGGACTGAACCGTGTAGATGTAAATTTAAAGAAGATATAAGACAGATTCCATAGGGCTCTACATTAAGTCAGTGCTAAAAGCTAACTGGAGATTTGAAAATATGACTACGTCAAGCTGTAGTTTAAAAAACGTCCTAAAAATGTAAAGGGTAACTACTGTGTTTTTTCAACATGAACCCTATTTTCCAATGTGTTTGTGTCTAAGTGACTGATGAGAGAAAAGAAGCAAGTTTTATGACATCTTTGCTTTATCTGTGCTCACCTTTGGGAGATATGGAAGTCCTGGAGAGGTTCAGGTGCTTCAGGCCCATGGGCAGTTTGGCAAGTTGGGCACTGAGAGCAGCAACACCTGCAGAAGGTAACACACACCTAAAGTAGTTGTAGCTCCTTTCGGTTCGGTCTTCTGGTGTTCCCTAAACGTTTCCTCAAGGTTCTCTAGGATAGCATTTCCTCAAGTTTGGATTTTATCAGTTGCGGTTTCATTGATTCCATGTTTGTTTCAGTTTATTCTTCGTTGTTTGTTGATTTTTTTTAGTATACTCCTTTGCTGCTCTTCTCGTGGTTGTGTATACGTGTGTGTGTGGGGGGGGGGGGGGGCTATTTTGTTTTTTGTTTTATCTTTATAAAATATGTGAAGCACTTTGTGCTGCCTTTTTGTGTATGAAAAGTGCTAAATAAATAGTCTGATTTGATGTATTGAACGAGGCATTTAAAAAAAATACTTGATACAATTTGGTCTGTGTCTAAAGAGTATTGAATTAGGTAATCAGTCCCAGTCATTGAGGACTTTATGTTTTTATATTTATTAATGTATTACTCTGTGTGTCCCTACTTTGCATTATGCCAATTGTATTCACTCGCACCATATCTAATCTGTATAAGTTTTACCTGTCTGTATTTAGTAGAGGTGTTTATAGTGTACATAAGAACCCTAACCCACATAATACTTTTTGTACATATTTTCTATGTCTATTTAAAGGGATATCAACGTGGACTCTATTTCCTAATTTTCAATAATTGCTTAGTGTGTAGGTGACTGATAGGAACAACAATCTTTGAGTCTGTCAGAGTCAAAACGAGCACTTTTGTGAAGCTAAAAACAAGCTGCACCATTGGCCTATTAACTTATATTGTTGCTTGTTTCGCCGACTGCCGAGATCTCGCTTATTACTGGACCAATGTCAAAGATTGTTAGACTTAGACTTAGCTTTTATTTTATTTTGTTGTTCCCGATTGTTGTTGTTCAGTCACTTAGACACAAAAACAAAGGAATCTAGGGCCAAGTTAATAAAAAAAAAATAGTGTGTATCCAATGTGTATTTTTCTTTGAATGTGTATGTATGCTGTAACAAGGGAATCTCCCAGTGGGAATCAATCCATTTTATCTTTGAGCTGACGGACTCCAACATGGCCGCTAGAGGGCGCATGACTACACCTCAGAGCCCTCTGTGACAGTTAGGAGCAACAATTACAACAGCTTATCAATAGAAATAATGTCCAGTTTGTAGTGAAGAGGATCTGAATGAGAATCAATTCATATTAATTTAAATATCAATTAATAAAATCAATTATATTTTTTAAACATTGTAAAAGAAACATTAGGGACATGTATATAACTCATGTTTTCACAATAAAAACAATGTACAGGATGTGCGTGTGTGTGTGCGTGTGTGTGTGTGCGTGTGTGTGTGTGTGTGTGTGTGTGTGTGTGTGTGTGTGTGTGTGTACATGTTTTAACCTTTGTCCTCCAGTGAGTTGTTGCTCAGGCTCAGTGTGTGCAGCGTGCAGGCGGGGTTGTGCGACAGAGCGCTGGCCAGTTTCTGAGCAAAATCACTGAAGAGGAGGAGAGAAAGATTGTGAAACACAATGACATGACTCAGATTGGACAGAGAGTCTAGCTAGACTGATATAGACGGATATCCGGCCTAAATCGATGAAATCCAGCGGATTTTTGGGTGGCACCGGAGAAATCCCGGAAGTGGAACGTCAAGGATAGAGACTATTTGTCCTCTGACCTTCTGAGTCCAGTGTTGTCGAGCACAAGCTCCTCCAGCCGGCCGGACCGGGCCACCACTCTGAGGATCTGGTCGCACACATCTGTCGCCTGGAGACACACACACACACACACACACACAACACACACACACACACACACACACACACACACACACACACCACACACACACACACACACACACACACACACACACACACACACACACACACACACACACACTTTTATTTTGGGCAGTTTAGGCCTTTATTTTGACAGGACAGCTAGACATGAAAGGGGAGAGAGAGGGTAAAAGAGTGGCCGCAGTTTGGAAGTGAACCTGCGGCTGCTGCGTCAAGGACTAAGCCTTTGTATATGGGGGGGCTGGCTACCGGGTGAGCTACCCAGGCGCCCGGGCCTTTCATTTCATTTGATCTGAGTGAGATTTTTAAGAAGTAAAAGCAAAACTAGCTTAATTTTGTATTGGAGTGATTTTTTTTGATTAGAGTCTGTCAAAGTTGACTATTGTTCCCATCCATTTTTATTTTCAAAGATTATTTTTTCTTATTTTTTTAGGCCTTTCTTTTAAAGGACAGCTGGATATATGAAAGGGGAAGAGAGGGGGGAATGACATGCAGCAAAGGGCCTGGGTCAGGATCGAACCTGCTGCCGCAAGGACTGAGCCTCTGGGGCGCACGCTCAACCAGGTGCGCTACGCCCCTCCTACTCTCATATAACAAAAAAAAACTGTAAAAATACTCTGTTACAAGTAAAAGTCCTGCATTAAAAAATACTACTTCAAAGTAAAGAAGTAGCCTACTCCTCGACGCACAGGCCCGGGTTCGACTCCGACCTGCGGCCCGTTGCTGCATGTCATTCCCTCCCCCGTCTCTCCCCTTTCATTTCTTCAGCTGTCCTGTCAATAAAGGCTTGAAAATCCCCCAAAAATGATCTTAAAAAAAAAAGAGACGCAGAGGGAAACAGAAAATACACGCATCCGGAGCAATCCCTGAAAGTGGAACACAAAGGTAATAGACCAACTTCTTTTTTTTAACTTCCATAAAAGCAAAATCTTTCCAAAAGTCAATGAGTAATTGTGATTTCAACATGGACCGACATACAGTTATTGTGATTAGGAGTTGTATTACCAGTTTGAAGTCTTTGGTGCAGAGTTTAGTGAACCACTGGTTGTACTCCAGAGCTGCGATGATCGCCACCAGATCCCTGCAGAGAAAAGACTAAATCAACCTTTCAGATGTAATGTCACGGAGTGATAAGAAGAATGAACTTAATTTAGGGTGTTTTCTTCTTCTTCTTCTTCTTCAGAAACTGCCACTAAGTGATGTCATAAACAAATAAAAATACAAACCATGAAACCCAACGCTGAGTAAAATAATCGGTAAAACGTTTTGTCTTGTTAAAGCTACAGGGTGTTTCTGTCTCCCCCCGAGAGGAATCCTAAAAATTCAAGGCATAAAATCAAATTGATTTTAAAAACATGTGAAACTCTATCACATTCATTGAAATTATTGAATTGAACACATTGAACATTGAATTGAATAAAAAAAGCGCCACTAAAAAAAAGTAATGACAGTCACATTTTAAACTGCAGCTTTCTACTGATAAAAAAAGAAGTCTTGAGCGTCTTTTTCGCAATATGTTTATGTTTATCGCGGCCGTTAATTCTGCAATGATGATAAAAAACGATATATTGTGCAGCCCTAGTTAGAGTCACCGAAATTCTTTCTATGATTTTGTGATAGCTCTGGACGTACCTGTTCTCCAGGTGAATGAAGTCCTGCAGGTTGAGCTCCCTGGTGTCCTGGGTGAGATAGATGGTGTCGACATCCTGCAGTTAAACACGAGAGGAAATAGATTCACGATGGTGTGTTCAGGTACATCACAAAGCTAAACTCAAACAAACAAAGTCAATTTAAACACAAATGGAGGTAAAGTGTTGTAGCTTGAAAAGCAGAGGAAGATAGCAGAGGGGGGGGGAAATCACCAGACGCCTCGCATTACGATATCATCACAATACTTATGCCATGATACGATATTATTGCGATTTTAAACATATTGCAATTTATATCCTTTTTTCCAACTTCTGATTTTTCCCAATTTCAAATGACGTCCCCCAAAAGGAAACTTTGTCAACATCTGTTTTATCTAAAAAGAAACATTTCTCTGTTTGTTCATTTCACTTCAATTATATTGCTGGAAAATGGAACAAACTGACCAACGCGTGTATATAATACATAATAAAAGATCGATACCTGGCGGCTGTGCATCGATACAGTGTTGTCACTGAAAATATCGCGATACAATGCCGTATCGACCCCCCACCCCACCCCATGGTGTGTGTCCATTATCTTTTCAACGCTTCCAATTCATTTCCATGGAAACAGCCGTGCAATGCATTCTGGTAGCGTCACACGGGGACTTGGGAGAGTCCAAATGCCCCCCTACCTCTTCTGAAGAGTCCATAATGTTTTTTAATCCTCCTTATCCTCCATGGCTACCAGCACCTGTGTGGAGGAGGCGTGGGGGCGCGGTCACGGAAGGCTTGTATCATGTGGACACGCCAACAGTTTTGCAAGCAACTGCATAGCTTATTGCTCTGTGAACTATTTTCATAAATTAAGAGATCGTATTGCAAACGAGCCGCCACTATGCGACCAGACAGACCCACGTGACGCGTTCGTCCAATCAGGTGCAGCCTTCGCGGTTGTGGGAGGATGTAGCCTGTTTTCTTTGCTTGTCAGTGGTCAGTGAAGAGAAACAGGTGGCAAGCCCACTAGTGTGCAATGCTGGGAGGGGGGGGGGGGGGGGACAACACGTACTGTATATGGACACGTACCATCACAGGTGAGAAAAGATGAGAAACAAAAAGAAACGTAAGCAGAAGAATAGAAGAAGAGGAACAAGTGGAAGATAAGAAAGCAGAAACAAACAAGAAGCAGGAGGAATACAGGAGGACAAATCAATCAATCATAGAAAGAATATCAAGAGGAAGCAGCAGAAGGGCAAACAATGACATTAATATTTCATAATTACAGAATATTAGGCAGAAGGGAAAACAAGCATACATTTATCAGACAAAGAAGAAGTAGTCAGAGCAAAGAAAAGTAGAATAAAAACCACAAAAGGTGACCATGACAGCACCAGATGAAAAAACCTTACTAGCAACAAAAAAGACAGAAAATAGAACAATTTTCTATAAAAAATGCTGATTTCAGTCAACGGCACCGACCCATTGGACCTCCTCTCTGTACGGCAGGCCCAGGTAATCACACACACACCAGTACTGATGAGAAAACCCGCCTGAAAAAGAGTCAAAACAACCCCTTTTAGCGCATAAATACACTTTAAACATTTGCCGGGATGTAGTTTTTCCCTCTTTGAGGCTGATTTACCGCAGGGTCCCTGATCTGCCGAGCCCGGTTCGTCCCAGACGGCCTGGAGGGACGCCACCCTCTCCGGAGGCTTCAGACTCAGCTTCTTCATCACCTTCCTTCCTTACAGAGAGAGGGATGAAGACACAGAAAAGAACAGAGAGAAGGAGTCCAAGAAGCCAATTATTAATTATATTAAACATTTTATGCGTAGCTTTTTTTATGTTAATGAACGTTACATTTGAGCCATTGTCAAACAAGTTGCTACAAAGCTAATTAAGACATTCAGCTCTTCTGAAGCGGTTTTCTTAATCCTCCGTGTCCTCCATGGCTACTAGCAACTGTGTGGAGGAGGGGGGTGCAATCACAGAAGGCTTGAAGCAGTTCATCTTCACATTCACCATATAACACAAACACATACAGAGCTGACATATTTCAAAAAATTCAAGTAAAAAGGGTTTTGTGTGGCAGGGCACCTTTAAAAAGGTCAATTAAGGAGGATGTGAAAATGGCCTTAGACCTCAGAGGGTTATAGAATTATCAACAATTAACAGTTTTTCATTTTTGTTGCAGATGAAATTTCTGCTGATAGACTAACCGATTCATCAACTGATGATTTCGGCTCTTTAACAGAAAAATCTGCTGTGACAAGCTTAGTCTCGGGAAGGATAATGTTTGGTGGAACATGTACGTTCAAAAGTTGTTTTAGTCGTGCAACAGAAAACTCAGATTGGACAGATAGTCTAGCTAGCTGTCTGGATTTACCCTGCAGAGATCTGAGGACCAGGTAACCATAGTCCTCAGATTGGACAGATAGTCTAGCTAGCTGTCTGGATTTACCCTGCAGAGATCTGAGGACCAGGTAACCATAGTCCTCAGATTGGACAGATAGTCTAGCTAGCTGTCTGGATTTACCCTGCAGAGATCTGAGGACCAGGTAACCATAGTCCTCAGATTGGACAGATAGTCTAGCTAGCTGTCTGGATTTACCCTGCAGAGATCTGAGGACCAGGTAACCAGAGTCCTCAGAAATCAGCCGCAGGTTAGAACGCCAACACAGAGACAGAGGAAGTTTATCTAATGCCTGTTGTTGCTGGATGGAAGCAAATAAGACAGCCAGGTTACAACATCTGCTTTTAGTTTGGAGGAAGAGATGAGAACTTAAGGCAAGACCAAGTCTTCCTTAACCCTCCTGTTGTCCTTGGGTCAAATTTGAACCCTTTAAAAAATGTCTGTATCTGAAATATGGATTTCTTTTTAACCAAATTACCACAAAAATGGATTGGATTCCATACAACGTTCTTTGCAAATACAACTGATCACTTTCATTCCTCTGATCTTAAGTATTAGTCAAAATAATTCAAAATCTTTGCTTTTTATTAATTTAATTCGAATATTAGGTCTAAATCCATATATAGTCTAGCTATCTGTCTGGATTCACCCTGCAGAGATCTGAGGACCAGATAACCACAGTCCTCAGAAACCAGCCGCAGGTTAGAGCGCCAACACAAAGAAAGTAGAAGGTAACGGACATCCGGCTGATAAGAGGGACATCTGGCAGATCTTAAGACCACCATAACAACCCTCTAAATTATTCGTGATCGATATAAACTATCTTTAATTTTACATGTATTTAGCGTGTCAAATCTACAGGGTCAACAGTTTCCTTCCTGCCCAACCCTCTCCCTGCTACCTACACAGGGGGGACAGCGGGGCAGATCCGGTTCAGACAGCTGCCGATGTGAGCGATCACCTCGTCCACTTCCTCCACCGAACCCAGCCGGAGGCTCCACGGGCCGCGCTCATGCTCCAACACCAGCTGCGCACACACACACACACACACACACACACACACACAAAGCAACGCCAAATGTAACAACCCAAAGCGCGTACTCAGTTCTGCTGCTTACAGGCTTCTGCTAAAATAAAACAAATTGCTTGTTGAATTTCAAAACGATTCAAAAGAAAACCATTTCCAACGATCTTTGATTGAACAAATTGAACATTGAATGAAATATAATATATCTCTGGGTGTCCATGAGACCACTGTTTGTGTGTCTGTGTACCTGAGTGGGCTTGTTGCTGCTGATTCCCTGGATATCAAGGTAGCTGAACGAGTGTTCAACCTAAAAGAAGCAAAAAAGGAGACAGATCATGAAATTCAGCAGTGAATATATCAAGTTAATCTTGGATTTCAACGTCATATTTAAAAAGGGATTACCAGGGCAACATGTTGAGTTTTGGGAAAACACACAAACAGACTGTTGGCCTTTTCTTTTTGCTTCAACAAATCACAAATGGAAAGTTCTGGGTCCCCGAGGACAACTTGCTCTCCACAATGTCAACACTTCTCTGGAAGAAGAGAATATATATTTATATCTAAAACTGGTTAATTTGCCTCTTCCTGAGAACTGGAGGATTTTCCCAGGAAAAGTTTAGCTCCCGGACAGAGACAGAGTCCACGTCAAATCGCTCGATAACTGGACGCAGAGAGATTTTAGGTGTCGTACGTTCACTCAGCTGTTAAGGCAAGCAGCTAGTTTTCCATAAAAAGAACATTAATTTAAATGTGAGAACACTTTTTTCACAAGGACACAAATGTCCACCTGTCACTCATAAGTTGTGCTTTCAAACCACATTTAAGATTTTTTTTTACAGATCTAAGAAGGACAGAAACACTGGTAAGGGTGACACTGGTGTTTTGTAAGCACATCTGATCTGCCACAATATCTAATATACTATATATATTAAAGCGTGCATGGCGCACATGTCCCCGATACGATAAAAGTAGAGAAAGGGGGTCGGACCTGATGAGTTGTTTATCAACTTCTTCCTACTCCTTTTGAACATGGGACCTTTTTTGTTTGTTTGAATGACTTTCAATTTAGGAGGACTGTGCTAAGAAGTACATGACCTTATTTATCTCTCATTTTAATTATATATGTATGCATGAATGCATGTATATAGATCTTTTATTTTAATGTTGTGGTTTTTTTTACATGTTCAAATAAACTTTAAACTAAACATGTCCCCAATACAATTTTTTGTGCTTGGAAGCTACTGTACATTTTAACAGTGAATATTTGAAGCTTCGGTGGCCAGACCCTCCTCCACAGTGCTGCGGAGGAGGGTCTGGCTAGTCCACACAACATTCTGGGGATGGGAGAAAAACGTGCTCTGGTTTATTGGCATTTCTTTAAACCAATCACAATCGTCATGGGCGGCGCCAAGGACGCCGGACGCAAAATCGTCTCGGGAAAGAACTTGTTTTGGTGGATTTACCCTGCAGAGATCTGAGGACCAGGTAACCATAGTCCTCAGATTGGACAGATAGTCTAGCTAGCTGTCTGGATTTACCCTGCAGAGATCTGAGGACCAGGTAACCAGAGTCCTCAGATTGGACAGATAGTCTAGCTAGCTGTCTGGATTTACCCTGCAGAGACCTGAGGACCAGGTAACCATAGTCCTCAGATTGGACAGATAGTCTAGCTAGCTGTCTGGATTTACCCTGCAGAGATCTGAGGACCAGGTAACCATAGTCCTCAGATTGGACAGATAGTCTAGCTAGCTGTCTGGATTTACCCTGCAGAGATCTGAGGACCAGGTAACCATAGTCCTCAGATTGGACAGATAGTCTAGCTAGCTGTCTGGATTTACCCTGCAGAGATCTGAGGACCAGGTAACCAGAGTCCTCAGAAATCCACCTGAGGTTGAGAACGCCAACACAAAGAAAGAGGAAGGGGACGGCTGAAAAAAGGGACATCTGGGGGGATTTCAGGTGTCACCGGAGCAATACCGAAAGTGGACCGTTGTGGATATAGACAAGAGTTGGTATTTAATGCCGGTTGTTGCTGGATGGAAGCAAATAAGACAGCCAGGTTACATCATCTGCTTTTAGTATGGAGGAAGAGATGAGAACTTAAGGCAAGACCAAGTCTTCCTTAACCCTCCTGTTGTCCTCAGGTTAGATTTGACCCCTTTAATAAAATGTCTAAATCTGAAATATGGGTTTCTTCTTAACCAAATTACCACAAAAAATTGCAAATACAATTGATCACTTTTATTCCTGACTAAACTCATC
Organism: Etheostoma spectabile; assembly: GCF_008692095.1. Taxonomy (NCBI): domain Eukaryota; kingdom Metazoa; phylum Chordata; class Actinopteri; order Perciformes; family Percidae; genus Etheostoma; species Etheostoma spectabile. The sequence continues at coordinate 12,966 of NW_022604813.1, forward strand.
TGTACGTTCCTCTATTAGTCAACTAACGTCAACTATTAGTCAAAATAATTTAAAATCTTTGCTTTTTAAATCGAATATTAGGTGTAATTCTATATAAATGAGGGTTATTGACTATGAATTCCCCCAAACTACTGTAAAACTAGTAGTAGGAAGGTGGAGTTCGTGAAAACTTAGAATTCAATGTCAATCTTTTTGTCCGCTTTTGACCCGGAAGGACAGAACAAAAGGTCAACAGAGCACTCACTTCAAAGGCTTTAATTATTAGATTTACCCTGTAAAATGATGGTCACACTGAGAAATCTTTCCGATGCTCCTTCACGAGAGAGGTTGTGAGTCGTGATGCAACTCTGTGCCAGCCTGAGAACACCCTGACGAACTTCCAGCAAATTTGAGATTTGCTCTGCGAGTCCATTTGGCCGAGAGCCCATTCAAGCCCATTTCCAATTTTTCCAAACCGAGTCACCAATCAGCAACCTGCTGATGTCGCCTGGATCATCGTTCTGATTGGTTGATGGACTATCCAACTGCGCCCAGAGGCATTTGAGAGGCGTCCATTGGTGACTACCAGACACTAGACACTAGATACAGATACTACTCTCAGTTACAACTGAGAAGGGTCTGGTGTCAAACAGGCTTTTTATCAAGTGAAACATATCATTATAGAAACAGAGGTATGTATAATGATATGGAGCGGGATATTATAACGAAGAGAACTTTAACAAAACCTGGGGAAAAAGAAAGAAATCCCAGGGACAAAAGGAATGTGAAAACAAGCTGCAGAACAAATGTCTGGACTCACAACCTCGCACACATTTCCCTTTGAATCCAGAGAGAAGGAAAAAGTAAAAATAAAGAAACTTAAAACTCGCTGCCAAGAAAAGAGAAAGGGAGGAAAACAGGGAAATAAACAGAGACAGGAAGAGAGGGGGGGGGGGGCGGGCAAGAAAAGGGGGAGTTATTAAAAAGAAAGTGAAAGATGAATAAGTTATCCAAAGAAAGTGAAAGATGATTAAAATATTGTGAGATAGAAATTAGTGTGAAAATGAAGGAGGGATAAAGAAGAGATAGAGGAGGAGGAAACAGGGTGAATATGGTTGGACTTGGATGGACTTTAATCCACAGAAACAGAAAAGAGAGAGAGAGAGAGGACAAGAGGGCAGAGAGAGAGAGAGAGAGAGAGAGAGAAGTGTGCCTCCTCCCCTCCTTTCCTTGCCAGCTGTTAAATTCCTCCATTGTCTTTTTTTTCCTCCCTCTGCTGCCTCTCTCTGCCAGGACAGTACACACTGAGGAACAAACCACCCTCTGTTTCCCACACACACACACACACACACACACACACACACACACACACACACACACACACACACACACACACACACACTAGAAAAACCGCTGGTGTACTCTGAAACAACAGATCATGGGTCAGCTGGCAGAGCGGGGTTTACCAGATTTTATCCAGGGGTTATGTACATTTCATGTATTTCTGTTTTGAACCGTAGTCATTATAATATGTCGTTTAACATTTTTTAAATACCCAATAAGAAGCCTGGAGGCTGTTAACATGCAAGGTTTTTAACATCTGAGAACCGTGAAACTTGGGCAATTATCTAAAGTCTATCAATCATTTCTTAACCTATTTCAAAAACTCTTTAACAACAAACTACCGGAAGCAATTCAACTTTTATATATCAGATAAGCAAATGGATGAATAGATATACAGAAATATAAAACAGGGTGGCTGGGTTGGCTCAGCTGGTAGAGCAGGGGCACGTTTACAATGAGATTGACGCCTCGACGCAAAGGTACAGGGTTTGAATCCGACCTGAGGTGATTTAATGCATCTCACCCCCCCCTTTTCACCTAGCTGTCCTCTCAATTAAAGGTGGAAAATCCCCAAAAATAACCTTTAAAGAAATATAAAGCAGCAATTTAGAATTCAATAATTTTACTAACTTAAAACTGATATTTCTGTGTAATGAAGCTTACAGACTTTATTGCCTTAAAGCTACATTGTGAAAGACCTTCTTCCATCTAGTGTTTATATATATATATATATATATATATATATATATATAGCAATCAACTCTCTCTCTCGCCATGCAGTTCATAGCCGTCACGCTTCAAAAACCAAAAGTGTACAAAAAGCCGTCTATCAGCCGTGGTTGTTGTTGGAGTGCATGTCAGAGAGTGGTGCGGACGCTCATTTCCACATATGTTTTCTGGGCGAAGAAGAAGAGTCCTGTTGATGAAATTTGGATTTTTAACATGTGGTCCTCCATGTTTCCTTCTTCAAACTTGCCGGGGCCGAGAAGAAACGACTACCACTCGCAGCATTAGCAGCGTTAGCAGCATTAGCAGCGTTAGCAGCATTAGCTGCAGCTGTGAGTCGAAAACGCGAAAGGCGGAGCAGAACGTCCTTTACTGGGTAACATATTTCAAGATGGCGCATGACTATGGAGCGTCAGATGGGAGGAGGTCTCCGGGAAGACCCAGGACTAGGTGGAGGGATGTCCAGCTGGGAGGAGGCCCCGGGGAAGACCCAGGACTAGGTGCAGGGATGTCCAGCTGGGAGGAGGTCTCGAGGAAGACCCAGGACTAGGTGGAGGGATGTCCAGCTGGGAGGAGGCCCCGGGGAAGACCCAGGACTAGGTGCAGGGATGTCCAGCTGGGAGGAGGCCTCGAGGAAGACCCAGGACTAGGTGGAGGGATGTCCAGCTGGGAGGAGGCCCCGGGGAAGACCCAGGACTAGGTGCAGGGATGTCCAGCTGGGAGGAGGCCTCGGGGAAGACCCAGGACTAGGTGCAGGGACGTCCAGCTGGGAGGAGGCCCCGGGGAAGACCCAGGACTAGGTGCAGGGATGTCCAGCTGGGAGGAGGCCTCGAGGAAGACCCAGGACTAGGTGGAGGGATGTCCAGCTGGGAGGAGGCCCCGGGGAAGACCCAGGACTAGGTGCAGGGATGTCCAGCTGGGAGGAGGCCTCGGGGAAGACCCAGGACTAGGTGAAGGGACGTCCAGCTGGGAGAAGGCCTTGGGGAAGACCCAGGACTAGGTGGAGGGATGTCCAGCTGGGAGGAGGCCCCGGGGAAGACCCAGGACTAGGTGCAGGGATGTCCAGCTGGGAGGAGGCCTCGGGGAAGACCCAGGACTAGGTGGAGGGATGTCCAGCTGGGAGGAGGCCCCGGGGAAGACCCAGGACTAGGTGCAGGGATGTCCAGCTGGGAGGAGGCCTCGGGGAAGACCCAGGACTAGGTGCAGGGACGTCCAGCTGGGAGGAGGCCCCAGGGAAGACCCAGGACTAGGTGCAGGGATGTCCAGCTGGGAGGAGGCCTCGAGGAAGACCCAGGACTAGGTGGAGGGATGTCCAGCTGGGAGGAGGCCCCGGGGAAGACCCAGGACTAGGTGCAGGGATGTCCAGCTGGGAGGAGGCCTCGGGGAAGACCCAGGACTAGGTGAAGGGACGTCCAGCTGGGAGAAGGCCTTGGGGAAGACCCAGGACTAGGTGGAGGGACGTCCAGCTGGGAGGAGGCCTCGGAGAAGACCCAGGACTAGGTGCAGGGACGTCCAGGTGGGAGGAGGCCTCGGGGAAGACCCAGGACTAGGTGGTGGGATTATATCTCCAACCTGGCCTGGGAACAACTCGGGATCCCCCAGTCGGAGCTGGTTGATGTGGCTCGGGAAAGGGAAGTTTGGGGTCCCCTACTGGAGCTGCTGCCCCCGAGACCCCATACCGGATAAGCGGATGAAGATGGATGGATGAATGGATGGATGAATGGATGGATGGATCTACTGACGATGCTCAGTGTGCATCCGAAATCTCGCTTGGCCGATCCCTATGTAGTTCACTATTTAACCCTTGTGTTGTCCGTGGGTCAAATTTTACCCATTTTAAAAAAAGAAAAGAAGGATTTCTTTCAACCAAATTTTGACAAAAATAAAGCGGATTGTTCTGCATAACGCTCTTCACAATTAAAATAAATGATCACACTACTTTCTTTAAATTTTGATGTTTTATTCAATTTGATAGCATTCAAAAAATATTTGTTATGAAAGAACGTTGAAAAAAGTGACAAAAATGTCCGCAAAAGCTTCAAAAACGTGGGGGTAAAAGCCAAAAATGGACAGAAACATTGAAAAAAAGCGACAAAAACCCTTTTCAGTTTTGAAAAAGATGACCGAAACGCTGAAAACACTCAAAAGTCAATGAAGGTAGAGATCCTTTCTTATGTTGTATTATGTTGTAAAGCGTGATGCGTGGAGTCAATCTTCCATGTTATTTCCTGGTTTTTCAATCTAGTAACCCTTATTTCTGATAGATATATATTTTGAAAAACGGGTCAAATTTGACCCACAGACAACACAAGGGTTCATAAACACTACATAGGGAATAGTGAGCCCGGTTCCACTCTGCACCCCACTTACTTACAAGTTGTCTGGCCTGATTCACAATCTCATTAGTCAGACACCCAAAAACCTGCAGGGTTACCAGAGGGGTTAAAACGGAGGCTGAGAAGGAAGGAAACAGCGCTGGTAATTTTAGAGCGGCGTTTAACCATGCGTTCACTTCTCCTTTAATAACACAGGACTCCAATGACACATCATTCCTGAAGCGGTTTCTAAAGCTGAACCAGGAACTTTAGTCTTCACTATGTTTGTGACTTGTGATCTGAGGTGTTTGTAATCAGTCCTTAGCTCTTCTACAACACAGAGAATCTAGAGACGGGTTATCGTCATAGTCGTTATCCACTGAGAGAGTTTTATGAGTTTATAAGTTCCTATCAGGACACTCCTCTTCTTCATGTAGTTACTATTTTCAGCATGTTTGTGTCTCCGTCTCTTTCGCTCGCCCTCCAGGTTGAACTTTTCTTCCTCTCAGTGTTTTCCTTTCCCACAGGCTGTGTTCTTACAGCTGCATTGTGGGTAAAACTATCAGATGTCTCCATATGGTGGGACGTGTTTTTGCAAGTGGGTAAAAAGACGTAGAGAGAGAGAGAGAGAGAGAGAGAGAGAGAGAGAGAGAGTGAGAGAGAGACACTTCAATAATTGCACTTTTTTGAGTTTTTTGAAGTTTTTGGGACATTTTGTCTTTTTGTTTCAATTTCCATTGAATTTTTCCATTCAATTTATATCTCCCCCAAATGCTATACATTCAATGAAAGTAGAGAACCAACCATTTATTTTATGTAACCATCCACGTTATTTATATTTTTTTGACAATGTGGTTGTAACAAACTGAAATTTTCTGATATAGAAACTTTATGAACACCGGTCCAATTTGACCCGAGGACAACAGGAGGGTTAAGAGAGTTTAGGTGTCTGGAAAGGAAGGACAAGGGAAATCTGGTGTTGTAATGTGCAAAATGAGACAAATAGAAGAAAAAAAAACATCAACTTCACTCTGGAGGAACAAGCAGCTGCATGTCTGACATGACCAAAGTAACATTCCCACCGAGGAGAAAGAAAAGGAGGAAGACAGGAAGGGAATGAGGAGGAAATCTAGAGATTACATAGAGAAACATGAGGACGAAGTGGATGAGAAGTTAGAGAAACGTGGATGAAACATGGACTCTTCTTTCTTTCTGCAGGGAAGAAGGAAGAGTAGACTTACTAACCTTGGAGGGGACCCGTGCTGTCAGCAGATAGGCTCGATGTGACGCCAGGGCCTGGGGACGGAGACGGACACATATCAGACAGACAGATAACACAGCTCTATATAGATGTATAGACAAACTTGTGAGACTTGACTTGATAACTGAAACAATGCTATATTGTGTTTAGTTTTGCCTTCAGGAGCTCTCACCATTGATAACATAATGTTATGCTACCCATCCGAAAAAAATTAAAAAAAATGGTGTTCTGAAGCTTCCGTACATATCAACAGGGAATATTCAAAGCTTCGGTGGTGGGGGGGGGGGGGGGAGTGACAGATCAAGACTGTGCAACACCATCACTAACAGGGACGTTGTAGAGCGTCCTCTGGTGGACAGACTATGCAACACCATCACTAACGGGGACGTTGTAGAGCGTCCTCTGGTGGACAGACTATGCAACACCATCACTAACGGGGACGTTGTAGAGCGTCCTCTGGTGGACAGACTATGCAACGCCATCACTAACAGGGACGTTGTAGAGCGTCCTCTGGTGGACAGACTATGCAACGCCATCACTAACGGGGACGTTGTAGAGCGTCCTCTGGTGGACAGACTATGCAACGCCATCACTAACGGGGACGTTGTAGAGCGTCCTCTGGTGGACAGACTATGCAACGCCATCACTAACGGGGACGTTGTAGAGCGTCCTCTGGTGGACAGACTATGCAACGCCATCACTAACAGGGACGTTGTAGAGCGTCCTCTGGAGGACAGACTATGCAACGCCATCACTAACAGGGACGTTGTAGAGCGTCCTCTGGAGGACAGACTATGCAACGCCATCACTAACAGGGACGTTGTAGAGCGTCCTCTGGTGGACAGACTATGCAACGCCATCACTAACAGGGACGTTGTAGAGCGTCCTCTGGTGGACAGATTATGCAACGCCATCACTTAAAACATGGTTGACAGTCTGTTTTTGTTTTTCACAAATATTGTAGCCAGAAATATACAATTTTACAAGCTTAAATAGTTAATTTTTTAATTAAGTATGCGACCATGCCGTTGTAACACTTAACCCTCGTGTTGTCTTCCCGTCAAAATTGAAAATCAACACTTTCATTGATGCTTTTTAACTTTTTTGTCCCTTTTTTACAATGTCACTTTTTTTGACGTTTTCAACACTACGTAACACCAAGTTAGTAATTTTAGTTCACAGTTATTTTTGGAATTTATGTTCAATAAACCTCATTTATAGGAAATTATACCTAATGTTTGAGTTTGAAAAGCAGAAATTAGGAATTATTGAGACTAAAATTAAAGGAATGGATGTTGATGATAATCACAGACTGGAATATGTCAACTTTTACTCAATACTATTTCAACAACACTTCCATTTGTTTTTCAAATGCTATATAATTGAATAAGACGCCCCAAAATTAATGAAAGTAGAGATTTGTACTTGCCAAAGAGCGTTGTGTGGAATTAATCATGTTATTTTGGGGAATTAAAAAGAACACTGATGTAGGACAACATGGGGACAACATGAGGGTTAAGTAACACGTAGCTTTTTAAATGCCATTCAAGTTTTGATGAAAGAGTTCAACTGTTCTGAAAAAACGCCCTACGCTTTTAAGCCTCCTGTTGTCCTCGGGTCATATAATATTACCATTTTTCCAAGTTCCTATATGTCAAAGATTTTGACTTCTTTCAACCAAATAGTAAAAAAAAAACTTCAAAAACATTGAAAAATTAACAATTCTTTTTTTTTTTAAACAACAAAAACATTGGAAAAAGTGATAAAAGCGTCAGGAAAAGCGTAGAAAAAAAAAAGTTGCATAAGTGACAGGGAGACAACGCAAATATTTTTTGGGGGTATTTTCAGACCTATAGGTCGGTTATTTGGGCCGCACCAGCCAATATATTGTTACAATGTGCAATGTGTTGTGTTGAAACCGGTTCGGTTTCACATGACGCTCTTGGATGCTGTTGCAGTAGCTGTCGCTATAGCAACAAAAGAAGTTCTTGACTGTTTTTTGGAATCAAAACAATGCCAGCTTCTTTTATTTTAACTACAAAAGCGCCCTAGTCAATTTTTTCTTATCAAAGAAGACTCCAAGTGCGATCATGGCTGCTCCGTCACTAGCATCACCATTCAGGTGTGGTGGTGGCTGTTTGGATTGACTGATTTGGATTTAGACTGAGTCTAAATGATAGATGATAAAAATCCATATTCCTCATATTGGAGTGCTTTTTCATTTTACATAGGTCTCAGCTGAGTTAGCTCGAGACACTTCTCTTTTCAGCAGTTTTCCTTCCTCTGTTTTTCTTGGGACGTGGTTCAGGAAGCAATCGGTCCTTCATTTTCTTTAAAAATGAAAACTAATCTGCCTGACACATCACCATGAAACGTTTTAGTGTGTTTCGCCTCATCTTAAGAAATGATGACATGGGTTTTTAATCTGCTGGTCTACAGCTGTGGAATGTTTCCCTGTGTGTGTGTGTGTGTGTGTGTATGTGTGTGTGTGTGTGTTTGCAGGGGCGTCGGACTGGGGCAAAAAGAGGAGTGAGTACCCAAAATGATACTAGACTGAATAGCTGTGAATGTGGGGAGGGGCCCATAGAAAATGCCTTTCTACAGGGCCCAGCATTTTGTGCTACAACCCTGTGTGTGTGTGTGTGTGTGTGTGTGTGTGTGTGTGTGTGTGTGTGTGTGTATGTGTGTGTGTGTGTGTGTGTGTGTGTGTGTGTGTGTGTCTCAACACCCTGTGGCTGTGAGGGGGTTGCTTCAGTCATGTTCTGACAGGAGTGGCAGTCACATTCTGCAGTGCCGTGGTATTTGGTCAAAGGGAAAAGAAATGGGAAAGATCTGAAATAAATGAATGTGTTTTACAGCTTCCTGGGCTCAGAGCAAACAGAAGGTCTCAGGTTGAAGTCAGAATATCTATAAGCCCCCCCCCCCCCTCTCTCTCTCTTTGGTGTTATTCACACGCTCACACAGAGAGAACTGAGCTCACATACCTGCAGTTACATGAAACCAGATCCACTACCACAGAAACACCCAACTCTTTCCTAACTGTGTACCGCTGCATTATAGTCCAGGGTCTCCGAACAACTCCCAGTTGACATACAAATACAATGATGCATTCAATTGTATCCGCAACGTTGTCTTGAAAACATACTCTTTTATTCTAACGGCTGGTTACTCGCAACGAAAAATCAGGATGGATAAAGTTGCAGCATTGATGGGAAGCCACTTGTTGAAGGCCCTGCGCTGAGCTCTGACCTCAGCCCCAGCTGACTCCTTTGGAAAAACACCCACTGTGAGCCAGAGGCCCCTTTTCACTACATTTTCGACGTGCTGCACGCAATCTGCTACACTTGGAGCGTGTGCCTGTTCGGAAACGGGCCGATTGCTTGGGTTCCGGGCCGCAGAGCGCTGGAGAGCCTGGGCGTTCACCTACCACGCGTTTGTGTACGATTCATTTCATCCTATGCATGTAGGGTCGAAAGCAATCAGTTTTTGGTAGATGATGATGGCCTACTGCGAAGACATGCTTAGTAGCAGAGTGACACACATACACAGACACACACACAGACACACACACACACCTAAGATACTGCTGCCAGAAGTGATCTGCATTTAACCTAGCTCTGGGGAGTCATTCCCCGGAGTCCTTATGTTCTTTTTCCCCCAGCATGTTTCTTCGGATCAGGGAGGCTCCAAAATCATGGTTGCAGCTGTTGCCATGGTCCCGCTACACGTTCTGCAATGCCATGTTCATCCTGCTACGCTCTGCGGTGCCCTGCTACGTCCTGCTACGTCCTGCTACGCTCTGCGGTGCCCTGCTACGTCCTGCTACGCTCTGCGGTGCCCTGCTACATCCTGCTACGCTCTGCGGTGCCCTGCTACATCCTGCTACGCTCTGCGGTGCCCTGCTACGTCCTGCTGTGCCTTGTAATGCTGCACAGTGCCCTGCTACGCCATGAACTACTACAAACAACTATATATATATATATATATATATATATATATATATATATATATATATATATATATATATATATATATATTTTCTTTTTTTTTGTGACTGTTATTGCCACACTTCATTCTGACCCCAACCGGCCCGTCAGACACCGCCTACCAAGAGCCTGGGTCTGGGTCTGGGTCTGGGTCTAGGTCTAGGTCTGGGTCTGTCCCAGGTTTCTGCCTAAAAGGAAGTTTTTCCTCTCCACTGTCGCCCTGTTGCTTGCTCTGGAGGAAACTACTAGTCCTGTTGGGTCCTTATAAATTATAGAGTGTGGTCTAGACCTGCTCTACCTGTAAAGTGTCTCGAGATAACTCTTTTTATAAATTGATACTATAAATAAAATTGAAATTGAAACAGTGCTAACGCCAGAGATGAATGGGAGGGAACACCGGCAGCCAGGTTCCGAAATCTTGTGGGTGAAGAAGGAATAAAAATGCAGATGAGTCAGCTGGTTTGTACAGCTTTGGATGTGTAAAGCTGCAGAGGAAAACACTAGTGTGCAACACACACACACACACACACACGGTCAGACAGACAGACAGACAGACAGACAGACAGACAGACAGACAGACAGACAGACAGACAGACAGACACACACACTGAGCATCAGACAGTGACTCACAGCAGCCGCTCCTCTCAGAATCAGCTACTGTAGCCGCAGTCATTCAAAATATTTAACAACCACGTGTAGCCTTTCTGTGGGTTGATAAGGAGTCTAACCTAACCCTGGATCAACGGGTCCAGATGTGCTGTGGCTGCCATGCGTCATACCACACCGTCTCGGCAAAGCTAGACGCAATCGTCAATCGCAATCGTCAATGAAGGTGTGTTCAGGTGCATTCTGGGGGTGCTGGTCTTACAGGGAGGTGTGTTCAGGTGCATTCTGGGCGTGCTGGTCTTACAGGGAGGTGTGTTCAGGTGCATTCTGGGCGTGCTGGTCTTATAGGGAGGTGTGTTCAGGTGCATTCTGGGCGTGCTGGTCTTACAGGGAGGTGTGTTCAGGTGCATTCTGGGCGTGCTGGTCTTACAGGGAGGTGTGTTCAGGTGCATTCTGGGCGTGCTGGTCTTACAGGGAGGTGTGTTCAGGTACATTCTGGGCGTGCTGGTCTTATAGGGAGGTGTGTTCAGGTGCATTCTGGGTGTGCTGGTCTTACAGGGAGGTGTGTTCAGGTGCATTCTGGGCGTGCTGGTCTTACAGGGAGGTGTGTTCAGGTGCATTCTGGGCGTGCTGGTCTTACAGGGAGGTGTGTTCAGGTGCATTCTGGGCGTGCTGGTCTTACAGGGAGGTGTGTTCAGGTGCATTCTGGGCGTGCTGGTCTTACAAGGAGGTATGTTCAGGTGCATTCTGGGCGTGCTGGTCTTACAGGGAGGTGTGTTCAGGTGCATTCTGGGCGTGCTGGTCTTACAGGGAGGTGTGTTCAGGTGCATTCTGGGCGTGCTTGTCTTACACAGAGGTGTGTTCAGGTGCATTCTGGGCGTGCTGGTCTTACAGGGAGGTGTGTTCAGGTGCATTCTGTGTGTGTGGTTCTTTCAGGGAGGTGTGTTCAGGTGCATTCTGTGTGTGTGGTTCTTTCAGGGAGGTGTGTTCAGGTGCATTCTGGGCGTGCTGGTCTTACAGGGAGGTGTGTTCAGGTGCATTCTGGGCGTGCTTGTCTTACACAGAGGTGTGTTCAGGTGCATTCTGGGCGTGCTGGTCTTACAGGGAGGTGTGTTCAGGTGCATTCTGTGTGTGTGGTTCTTTCAGGGAGGTGTGTTCAGGTGCATTCTGTGTGTGTGGTTCTTTCAGGGAGGTGTGTTCAGGTGCATTCTGTGTGTGCTGGTCTTACAGGGAGGTGTGTTCAGGTGCATTCTGTGTGTGCTGGTCTTACAGGGAGGTGTGTTCAGGTGCATTCTGGGCGTGCTGGTCTTACAGGGAGGTGTGTTCAGGTGCATTCTGGGCATGCTGGTCTTACAGGGAGGTGTGTTCAGGTGCATTCTGTGTGTGTGGTTCTTACAGGGAGGTGTGTTCAGGTGCATTCTGGGCATATTGCTATCTTGAAGCAGCGGGAAGTGATCTCGCCATTGACCAACAAAAACCTCTAAAGTCCATAACGCAGCATGTCATTGTTATTTTATCAGCAAATTAGTAAAATGCGCCTAGCCTCGTGCACACGGCACACACACTATGCTTGTTACACACACACTATGCTTGTTACACACGCGCGCTGAAGGATCAGTTCACTACTTTATTGAATTTTTTGTTTTATTTCCCCCAAAAAAAAACTTAAAAAAAAGACCAAAAAATATATATAATTTCATATAAATGAGGTTTCTTGACCTTGAATTCGAAAAAGAAAATAGTGTAAATCTAGTGGTGATATATTGGTGTTATTGATGTGTTCAGGGTACTGATGGTAGTGTTACAAAAATGAAGAACATTTTTTAAAAAAGCACCAAAGAGTGATTAAAAAAAAAAAATCTCAAATAGGTCAAAAAAGTGTCAAAATCATCAGAAAACTGTTCATTTCTGGTTTTGACCTTGGAAAAAAACACAAGGATTAATATTCTATCTTCTCACCTGTACCTGTAGCAACACACCCACACCACCGCAGCCCTTGGGATTTCTTCCATCTCAAGGAGCAATAAAATGATTCATTCATGTAATAAATCTGGGCAGCCATTTTTCAGGGACTCACAATCCTCTGAACAACACTTCTATTTGTCCAGTATTGACCAACATTTATTCAAGAGGAGTTAACACTCACAATGCCAACGCCCACTCCAACTGAAATGGATTCACTTGAGTCCACATGGATCACATTCCCACCGTATTATATGTACGTATTATGTACTGTATTATATGTACGTATTATGTACTGTATTATATGTACGTATTATGCACTGTATTACATGTACGTATTATGCACTGTATTATATGTACGTATTATGCACTGTATTACATGTACGTATTATGCACTGTATTACATGTACGTATTATGCACTGTATTACATGTACGTATTATGCACTGTATTATATGTACGTATTATGTACTGTATTATATGTATGTATTATGCACTGTATTACATGTACGTATTATGCACTGTATTACATGTACGTATTATGCACTGTATTATATGTACGTATTATGCACTGTATTATATGTACGTATTATGCACTGTATTATATGTACGTATTATGCACTGTATTACATGTACGTATTATGCACTGTATTATATGTACGTATTATGCACTGTATTACATGTACGTATTATGCACTGTATTACATGTACGTATTATGCACTGTATTACATGTACGTATTATGCACTGTATTATATGTACGTATTATGTACTGTATTATATGTATGTATTATGCACTGTATTACATGTACGTATTATGCACTGTATTACATGTACGTATTATGCAATGTATTATATGTACGTATTATGCACCGTATTATTTGTACGTATTATGCACTGTATTATATGTACGTATTATGCACTGTATTATATGTACGTATTATGCACTGTATTATATGTACGTATTATGCACTGTATTATATGTACGTATTATGTACTGTATTATATGTACGTATAATGTACTGTATTATATGTACGTATTATGTACTGTATTATATGTACGTATTATGTACTGTATTATGTACGTATTATGTACTGTATTATATGTACGTATTATGCACTGTATTACATGTACGTATTATGCACTGTATTATATGTACGTATTATGCACTGTATTACATGTACGTATTATGCACTGTATTACATGTACTATTATGCACTGTATTACATGTACGTATTATGCACTGTATTATATGTACGTATTATGTACTGTATTATATGTATGTATTATGTACTGTATTACATGTACGTATTATGCACTGTATTATATGTACGTATTATGCACTGTATTATATGTACGTATTATGCACTGTATTATATGTACGTATTATGCACTGTATTACATGTACGTATTATGCACTGTATTATATGTACGTATTATGCACTGTATTACATGTACGTATTATGCACTGTATTACATGTACGTATTATGCACTGTATTACATGTACGTATTATGCACTGTATTACATGTACGTATTATGCACTGTATTATATGTACGTATTATGTACTGTATTATATGTATGTATTATGCACTGTATTACATGTACGTATTATGCACTGTATTACATGTACGTATTATGCAATGTATTATATGTACGTATTATGCACCGTATTATTTGTACGTATTATGCACTGTATTATATGTACGTATTATGCACTGTATTATATGTACGTATTATGCACTGTATTATATGTACGTATTATGCACTGTATTATATGTACGTATTATGTACTGTATTATATGTACGTATAATGTACTGTATTATATGTACGTATTATGTACTGTATTATATGTACGTATTATGTACTGTATTATATGTACGTATTATGTACTGTATTATATGTACGTATTATGCACTGTATTACATGTACGTATTATGCACTGTATTATATGTACGTATTATGCACTGTATTACATGTACGTATTATGCACTGTATTACATGTACGTATTATGCACTGTATTACATGTACGTATTATGCACTGTATTATATGTACGTATTATGTACTGTATTATATGTATGTATTATGCACTGTATTACATGTACGTATTATGCACTGTATTACATGTACGTATTATGCACTGTATTATATGTACGTATTATGCACTGTATTATATGTACGTATTATGCACTGTATTATATGTACGTATTATGCACTGTATTACATGTACGTATTATGCACTGTATTATGTACGTATTATGCACTGTATTACATGTACGTATTATGCACTGTATTACATGTACGTATTATGCACTGTATTACATGTACGTATTATGCACTGTATTTATGTACGTATTATGTACTGTATTATAGTATGTATTATGCACTGTATTACATGTACGTATTATGCACTGTATTACATGTACGTATTATGCAATGTATTACATGTACGTATTATGCACTGTATTCCGGCATTACGGTTAGCGTACCTGACTCATTTCCGTTTCCTGTGCCTGTGTGTTGGTTGCGTGTTGGTTGCTCTGCTGCTCACGACATACCAGTTCAGTTTGTTAGATTTGCTATTACATCGGCTAACTGTCCGCTGAACACTTATTCTTATAGCAGTTCTGCCTAAGCACTCACATATCTTCTCATTTTTTAGCGACTTTTGTTAAATAACAGCTGTTTTAACGCTTGGTAGCTAACGCTACCTTACTTTAGCTTAGCTGCTAACGACTTTAGCTTAGCAGTTAGTTATGTCGGCCCCCTCTCCGACTTTCTCCTGCTCGGTGTGTGAGATGTTTAGTTACTCCTCTGCATCCTTTAGCGGTGATGGCGTGTGTAACAAGTGTAGTTTATTTTTGGACGTGGAGGCGAGGCTTAGTAAGTTAGAAGTCCGGATCCGCACCATGACAGATCAGTCGTCAGTTACTGTAGCTAACCTCCCCCCGGTAGTCAGCACGGGCCGGCCTGAGCCTGAGTTAGCCTCTGGTAGTCCTCGCGAACTCCGGAGCAGCCAGGACATAGTGGCTGGGTTACTGTGCGAGGACGAGGAAGAGACAGTCGTAAGCTTTCCAAGGCGTCGGACCGCCACCAGCCTGTTAGCGTTTCTAACAGATTTTCCCACTCAGCAACCCCCCCGCTGAGAAACCAACTCTGGTTATCGGCAGCTCCATTCTGAGAAACGTGAAGTTAGCGAAGCCAGCAGCCGTAGTTAAGTGCATCCCGGGGCTAGAGCGGGCGACGTTGAGTCTTATCTGAAACTGCTGGCTAAGGATAAACGTAAATACAGCAAGATTGTTATTCACGTTGGCGTTAATGACTCCCGGTTACGGCAATCGGAGGTTACTAAGATTAATGTTGAATCGGTGTGTACATACGCGAAGTCAATGTCAGACACCGTAGTTTTCTCTGGACCCCTGCCAAATCTAACCAGCGATGACACGTATAGCCGCATGTCGTCATTTCGCCGCTGGCTATCGAGGTGGTGTCCAGATAATGATGTGGGCTTTGTGGATCACTGGCAGTCTTTCTGGGGAAGACCTGATCTGATTCGGAGAGACGGCATTCATCCCACTTGGACTGGAGCAGCTCTCATTTCTAGAAACATTGACAAGTGTATTGGTGACCTAATCCTTGACAATCCATAGTTGGGACCAGGAGGCAGAGTCCCAGTCTAACACACTTCTCTGCTCCTTTATTCCAGGTGTTACCTAGTAAAAATCCCATAGTGACGGTGTCTGCCCCCCGACCATTAAAATTATTTAAATCAAAGGTAAACAGAAGAGCTGTGCATGAAAACCTCATAACAATTAAAACCACAAGTGCAATAGTTCAAAAGAATAGGAGAATTAAATGTGGACTCTTAAACATCAGATCTCTCTCTTCTAAGGGGTACTAGTAAATGAATTAATATCAGATTCTAATATTGATTTATTTTGTCTTACTGAAACCTGGCTGAGTAATGGAGAATATGTTAGTCTAAATGAGTCCCCCCCCCCCCAGTCATATTAATACTCACATTCCTCGAGGCGCAGGCCGAGGAGGTGGAGTTGCAGCTATCTTTGATTCCAGTCTACTAATTAGCTCTAAACCTAAACTAAATTATAACTCATTTGAAAGTCTTGTTCTTAGTCTTTCACCCAAGTTGGAAATCAATGCAACCAGTTCTATTTGTTATAGTGTACCGAGCACCTGGTCCATACTCTGAATTTTTATCCGAATTTGCAGAGTTTCTATCGAACTTAGTGCTAAAAACGGACAAAGTTATTTATTGTAGGGGATTTTAATATTCATGTGGACGATGAGAATGATAGCCTTAGCACTGCGTTTATCTCTCTATTAGATTCCATTGGCTTCTCTCAAAGTGTACATAAACCGACTCACCGTTTAACCACACCTCGATCTTGTTCTGGTATATGGTGTTTGAAATTGAACATTTAATAGTGTTTCCCACAGAATCCCTTCCTATCTGACCACTGTTTGATAACTTTTGAGTTTATACTGCTGAACTACACGCCGTTAGGCAAACATCCTATACAGATGTCTATCTGATAGTGCTGTAGCTAAATTAGGATACGATTCCGTTAGCATTTAATTCATTACCAAGTCCCAAAGTAACGGAGGACTCCTATGCTATAGTCCCTCCCAATCGATCATTTTGTTGATAGTGCAGCAGGCTCGCTACGAATGACTCTAGACTCTGTTGCCCCTCTAAAAAAGAAGATAATAAAACAAAGAAGGTTAGCTCCATGGTATAACACTGAAACTCGCAAATTAAAGCAAATATCGCGGAAACTTGAGAAGATCTGGCGCTCCACCAAACTGGAAAATTCTCGTTTAACCTGGCAAGATAGTCTTAAAACGTATAGGAAGGCCCTCCGTAATGCCAGAGCAGCGTACTACTCGTCATTGATAGAGGAAAATAGGAACAACCCCAGGTTTCTTTTCAGTACTGTAGCCAGGCTAACAGAAGGTCACAGCTCTACTGAGCCAAGTATTCCCATAGCTCTTAGTAGTAACGACTTTATGAGTTCTTCAATGATAAATTATAACTATTAGAAGCAAAATTCACCAAGACTGCCTTTAACTGGCACTGACTTATCTCTAAACTCAGGAACCTTAGAAACAGCTGTAAAACCAGATACATGTTTTGACTGCTTTGCTTCACTTGATCTTTTATCAATTTAATTCAATTATTTCTTCATCTAAGCCATCAACCTGCCTCTTAGATCCCATCCCGACTAGGCTACTTAAAGAAGTTTTACCATTAGGCAACACTTCACTACTAAATAATCAATTTGTCTTTATTAACAGGCTATGTACCACAGCACTTTAAAGTACTGTAATTAAACCTCTTCTGAAAAAGCCAAACCTTGATCCAGATGTTTAGCCACTATAGACCTATATCCAACCTTCCATTTCTCTCTAAGATTCTTGAGAAAGCAGTCGCCAAACAGCTGTGTGACTTTCTGCATAGCAACAGCTTATTTGAGGATTTTCAGTCAGGATTTAGAGTTCATCATAGCACAGAGACAGCACTTGTGAAAATTACTAATGACCTCCTAATTGCTTCAGACAAAGGACTTATCTCTGTACTGTGTTATTAGATCTTAGCGCTGCATTTGATACCATTGACCATTATATCTTATTACAGAGATTGGAACATTTAATTGGCATTAAAGGGACTGCTCTAAGCTGGTTTAAGTCTTTTTATCAGATCGATCTCAGTTTGTTAATGTTAACGATGATCCTCTGTGCACGCCAACGTTAGTCATGGAGTCCCACAAGGATCTGTGCTCGGTCCATCCTGTTCACTTTATATATGCTTCCTTTAGGCAGTATTATTAGGAACACTCCATAACTTTCATTGTTATGCAGATGATACTCATTTATCTTTCAATCAAGCCGGATGAAACTAATCAGTTAGCTAAACTTCAAACGTGCCTTCAAGATATTAAAACCTGGATGACCTGTAATTTTCTAATGTTAAACTCCGATAAAACTGAAGTTATTGCTCTCGGACCCAAGCACCTCGTGACGCACTATCCAAAGATATAGTTACTCTGGATGGCATCACCCTGGCCTCCAGCACCACAGTGAAGAATCTTGGAGTCATCTTTGATCAGGACATGTCCTTTAATTCCCATTTAAAGCAAATTTCAGGATCGCCTTTTTTCACCTACGTAATATTGCAAAATCAGGAATATCCTGTCTAAAAATGATGCAGAAAAAACTAGTCCATGCATTTGTTACTTCTAGGTTGGATTACTGCAATTCTCTGTTATCAGGCTGCTCGAAAAAATCCATAAAGACTCTACAGCTGATCCAGAATGCTGCGGCACGTGTCTGACGGGAACCAGGAAAAGAGATCACGTTTCTCCTGTTTTAGCTTCTCTGCATTGGCTTCCTGTAAAATTTAGAATAGAATTTAAAATCCTTCTTCTCACCTACAAGCTCTTCATGGTCAGGCTCCATCTTATCTTAAAGAGCTTATAGTACCTTACAACCCTGGGAGAGAACTACGCTCCCCAGAATGCAGGGTTACTGGTGGTTCCTAGAGTCTCTAAAAATAGAACAGGAGCCAGAGCGTTCAGCTATCAAGCTCCTCTCCTGTGGAACCAGGTCCAGTTTGGGTCCGGGAGGCAGACACCGTCTCCACATTTAAGAGTAGGCTTAAGACTTTCCTTTTTGATAAAGCTTATAGTTAGGGCATAGAATCGAATATTGTTAGGGAGTAGTAGTTAGTCACATTGTTTTCAGATTTATCTATCATATAATAGAACTAAAGGGAGACTTGGCATACAGCCCGATCCGGTGGGGAGAGTTCTGGCCCGGCCGGCATGGAGCTCTCTTACCTCGTCTCTCTTGGTTTTGTTGTATAGTTTTAGACAGCTGGGACTTATTTTGATACACTAGTTAGGGCATAGAACTCGAATATTGTTAGGGAGTAGTAGCTAGTCACATAGTTTTCAGATTGATCTATCATATATCAAGAATATAATAGAACCAAGGGAGACTTGGCATACAGCCCGATCCGTTGGGAGAGTTCTGGCCCGGCCGGGCTGGAGCTCTCTTACCCTCGTCTCTCTTGGTTTTGTTGTAATAGTTTTAGACAGCTGGGGACTTATTTTGATACACTGAGCTCCTCTCCTCCTCTATCTTTCCATCTTTTCATTTATGTACATCCATGTCCAGAAATGCTTGTTACTAACCTATTTCTGGGAGTCATTCCCCGGAGTCCTTATGTTTCTTTTTTCCCCGCAGTTCCCTTGGATCAGAGAGGCTCCGAATCAGGGTAGCAGCTATTGCCATGGTTCCGCTACACGTTCTGTGATGCCATGTTCAACTGCTACACTGTGGTGCCCTGCTACGTCCTGCTACGTCCTGCTACGTCCTGCTACGTCCTGCTGTCCTTGTAATGCTGCACAGCGTCCGCTATGCCATGAACTACCACAAAGAACTGCTACAAACTACTAATTTTTTTTCTATTTTTGTTATTGCCACTCTTCATTCTAACCCCAACCGGCCCGTCAGACTCCGCCTACCAGAGCCTGGGTCTGACCGAGGTTTTTGCCTAAAGGAAGTTTTCCTCGCCACTGTCGCACTGTGCTTGCTCTGGAGGAAACTAGACTGTT
>NW_022604814.1:0-18571 GCF_008692095.1 Etheostoma spectabile
TGAACATCACAGTCAACAATACAGTCTGCCTTAACTTATATCCCAAAGTGATGACATTTTAAATGAAAAGAAAATTAAAAGAAATAACTGAAAAAAAAAAGAAAAAAAAAGAGAAAAGAAAAAAGAACAAAAAAGAAAAAAGAAACTGAAAATATTCAAATAAATGAAAACACCTGGATCAAATATACAGTTTTACTTAAGCACCACATTCTCATCTAGTAGCAATGTATTGCACATATTTCCCCATTTAGTTACATATTTTCTGCCTGTCAGTGATGTGAGAGACATTTTTTCATATGAAGCCACTTTTGCCAATTCCATGCACCACTCTGGGAAAGAGGGGCTCCCCGGTTCTTCCAGTTTCTCATTATATTGTTTTCCAACCATCACACTGGTCTGAACAAAGTCCGCTGCTCCACAGTTCGATGTGTTTGTGGATCATTCAAAACATAAAGCCTTGGACAGAACTCCAAACGAGTCTGGGTAATGTTTCTATGCGATCATGAATCTTTAGCCAGTAGTTCTGAATCATGGGACATTCCCAGAGCAGGTGAAGAAGTCCCTTCAGAGCTGCAGCACTTCCAGCAATCTGCATTGTCCCTCAGCTTCAGCTGAACAGCCGGCTCGGAGTCCAATAAAAACGATTGAGAATCTAAACTGGATTAAACGAATTTTAATGTCTCTAGAAACCCTCTTAGTGTTTCCACAAATACGATCCCACTCTTTATGGTGATATCAATTTTAAGTCTGCCGACCAAGCTAACATTGTTACATAAGATATGGTTAGTGTCTGTTGAGACAACTTGGCATAAAAGATTGCAGCCTCGTGTCCCAAACCCATTATTTTCGCTGTCTGGGAGAGAAGGTTTGATTGCTGGGGTTCTATTCCTTTCCCTATGACAGTAACTAACATGTGGCGCATTTGTAATACTTCCAAAATCATTTCTGGGCAGATCGTATTCACCAGCCAACCTTTCAAATGACTTTATATTCTCCCTCTCATATAGGTTCCTACTGTAATGATCCCTTTCCACCCAATCTTTCCATAGGAGGGAATGTTTATTAATACGTAACTTTGGGTTATTCCAAATACAGGATTCAGAATTGAGATAGACATTGATATTAAAAGCTTTAGAAAACTTCTTCCACACATTATAGAGGTTGGATATGATGGGGTGGGATTTTAATTCGGAGGGTATAAAGCTAGACAACGCATTTATAGGGGTGAGTGGGGAGAGTATACTCCGTTCAATCTCAAACCAGGGAGGGGCTCTCTCAGGTGGCAGAGTCCACTGAGCTATATGTCTCAGGCAAAAGGCATAATGGTACAGGGCTAACTTGGGGAGACCCATGCCACCCTTATTGATTGGCACCTGGAGCCTCTCTAACTTTATCCTTGCACGTTTACCATTCCATAAGAACCTTTTGCAAATTGGTCAAACCTTTTAAAGTACTTTTGGGGTATTGCAATAGGAAGACATTGAAGCAAATAGTTTAATCTCGGGATACAGTTCATCTTAAGGACGTTGACCTTTCCCCACAATGACAGGAAACAGTAGTGACCATCTATCCGTATCTAATGAAATTTATTGAGAAGTGGGTCCAAATTCTTTTCAATTATTTTATTAAATTGGTGAGGGAAGAGAATACCAGATATTTATGCCTTCACTAGGCCACTGAAACTGCCCTGCCTGGAATAGAGTTTTTGGGCAATACGAAGTCAGTGGAAGGGCCTCTGACTTAGACCAGTTAACTCTGTACCCTGATATCTTGGAGAACGACTCAATAACACCCAGTAATGCTGGGACGGATCTGACTGGGTCCGAGGCAAGCCACAAAATGTCGTCCGCATACATCAGAAGCTTATGTGTAGACTCATTAATTTTGACTCCCCGAATTCTCTGATTCTCGCGAATAGCTGTTGCAAGAGGCTCCAGAGCTAGACAGAAAAGCCCTGGCGACAACGCCGAGCCCTGCCGGGTGCCTCTACCAAGTGTGAAATAAGAGGAGATCAGTCCATTCGTTCTCACAGCGGCCTGCGGATCTTTATACAGAATCTCTATCCATCTGAGAAATGTTTGGCCAAATCCAAACGTTTTAAGCGTATGGAGCATATACCTCCATTCCAACCTATCAAACGCTTTCTCAGCGTCAAGTGAGATTGCTGCTGTTGGATCGTTGGAGTCCCGCATCGACCACATAATATTTATAAGGCGCCTTACATTATCAGAAGAATTTCTCTGTCTAATAAAGCCCACTTGGTCAGGGTGGATAAGTGACCCAAGGGTTTTATCCAGTCTATTTGCAAGTATTTTAGATAAGAGTCTACAATCAACAGAGATTAAGCTTATTGGACGATAGCTTTTACAATCAGTTGGGTCCTTTCCTTTTTTAAGTATGAGTGTGATAATTGCTTGGTTTAAGGAGGGAGGTAATTTGCCAGATTCAAATGCTTCTGCAAGCATATTCTCAAACAATGGTAATAGGTCTTCAGCATAACATTTAAAGAATTCTGCCGTAAATCCATCTTGGCCTGGCGATTTACCTGATGGGAGGGCCTTAATTGCATCTAGTATCTCTTGTGAACTAATAGGCAAATCTAAGTCCACCTGTTGTGAGACACTTAGCTTAGGGAGGTTTAATTTGTTGAGAAATGACACTATCTCTATGTCTGTTGCAATGTTTTCAGATGTATAAAGATTTATATAAAATTCCTAAATGCATCATTTATTTCCCTAGATTTAGTTGCTAGTCTCCCATCCTCAGTCATCACAGTTGCTACCAAAGATTTTGACTCTTTTGTTTAAGTACCTAGCCAAATATTTCCCTGCCTTATCCCCTGATTCAAAAGTAGTCTGCCTAGCCCTGAACAAAAGATACTCCGTTCTCTTGGATATTATAACATTGTATTCATATTTAAGGTGGGTCAATTCTTTTAAAATAGATTCAGATATATTCCTTTTTAATTTTGCTTCAGTGTTCTTTATTCTCCTTTCTAGATCTGTAAGTTTAGATGCATTGGCCTTCTTCTTATGAGAAGAATATTGAATAATAAATCCCCTTAAAAAGGCCTTCATGGCTTCCCAGGCCACTATGGCAGAAGGAGCTGTGGGGACATTGGTCTCCATGTATAGCCTGATCTGGGCACGTAGCTCTTCCTTAAAACCCATATCTTGTAGTAACGCTGAGTTGAAACGCCAAATTTGGGATCTTTCTGTTTCCTGATAAGGGGTCATTTGTAGTCTGACCAATGCATGGTCTGTCAACAGAATACTATCAATTAAACAGGACAGTGTGGCAGGCAGCAGAGAGCTAGAAATTAGAAAAAAATCTATTCTTGAATAAACTTTGTGGGCTCCTGAGTAAAAAGTGTAATCTCTGTCCGTTGGGTGGTTCAGCCTCCACACATCAGCCAGACCCATCGATGAACACATTCTCTTAATAAGCAAAACAGATTCTGGTAATCTGCCCAATGATGGTTTACTTCTATCAATGAGTTGATCTAGGACAACATTGAAGTCTCCTCCAAGAATTATGGGAAATTGTCCAACGTCATGCAACTTACTTTCCAAGTCTAAGAAAAAGTTAGGGTGATCAACATTGGGCGCATATATATTGGCAAGAATCACAGTGTGTCCTTGTATCTCTGCTAGAATTATAATCATTCTGCCCTCCTCATCTTTGACCTCCCTCCTGAGCGTGAACTGGATACCTTTGCTAATCAGTATAGCTACTCCTCGACTTTTAGATGATCCTGCACTGAAGGACACGTGTCCTACCCAGTCCCTACATAATTTAACCGATTCCCGAGGACAGCAATGTGTTTCCTGCAAGAATACTACATCTTGTTTTTTAGTTTTCAGATGTCCCAGTATTTTCTTTCTTTTAATTGGACAGCCCAGTCCATTTACATTCCAGGATGAGTAACATAATGTCCTCCCACAACTAGTCATAGGCAGTCTTAATAAATTTTACAGTAGGATAGTTGGCCATTCGATTATAATATAAGATCCATGGTGCAACGCAAATTATATAGCTTGACAAGACAAGGAATAAAGAAAAAACAAAATAATACCCATACAATAGTAATATCAATAAACAGAAGACCACGGGCCAGTCTGGCACAAAAAACAACAGAGCCAGATCGAACATTATTAAAATAAAACAAACAGGAAAATCTCCTAGGTCCGTGACTTGTGAAACAAGGGCAGCCTGGAAGCCCACTGCCCTAAGTGTTGTATGTAAAATTACGTTCAGATATTAGGTTAGGAAAACTTAGAACTTCTTATACAAAAACAGAAATTGTTGGCACTAACCCAAATCTCAGCTTAAAATGATTGTGACGTACAGCGCCGGTACATTGAAATTATCTGTCCATGTCCAGAACTAAACAGGTCTGCATAGACCCACCTCCCGTCTCACATACCGTTACTTTCCGAAGCAGGCGGGCAGCAAGGTCTTGAGGTTTCCAAAGCATATCCATAGCGCGCCGGATCGCATGACGCACTGACACAGTGCCAGACATGCATCTAGCTCCTCTCGATGTACTCCATTGCTTTTCCAGGGTCATCAAACACTCGTGGACTGTGTCCACTGACACAAATCTTCAGAAGTGCAGGATATAGCATGCCGAATTTAATCTTGCGCTCATGGAGTGCCTTCTTGCAACGCGAGAATGCTTCCCGTTTCCTTTGAGTCTCCCTCGAGTAACGGGAAAATCATAACTTGCTTGCCGTCCCACGTCAGACGATTCTTTTCCCGTGCAGCTTCCAGAATGGCTTGGCAGTCTTTGTATCGTAGCAAGCGTGCCACAATGTTCGACCACGAGACTTTTCCCCGCTTCCACACGTTTCCGATCCTGTGAGCGCGGTCCATCTCGATCCCACCCGGGGTGGACGGATGCCAAGAGCCTCTGAGATAAACTCGTTCAAGAATGCAGACACATTATTCTTTTCAGCCCCCTCGGTATTCAACGAATCTAAGGTTGTTGCGTCGGGATCTGTCTCAGCTGCGGCCAGCCTGTCGGTCAGCAGTTGTATATCCTCTTTAGTGGCTGCCGCCGGTCTTGCGTTGATGTTAGCTTGCTCGTCTTCTAGCTTACTCACTCGGTCCTCCACTTCCGTAATGCGAGAAATTAGGGAAGAGAGCTTTGTATCCACGGAGCTCAGAGAACGGCGAATTTCTTTCAGATCCGCCGTTTCTTCTAATATCTTACTCAGCATCCCGTGAATCTGGGCCATTGAGGTGGTGGGCTCCGCGGCAGTGTTAGCTGTGGCATCTTTGCTAGCTGCTCCTCCCTTTGTGCACATGTTGAGCTGAGTCTGTGCGGCCGAGCGAAGTTTGCTTGTTCACTGTATATACCAGAAGACAAACTTTTGCCTCCTCAGACATGTTGAGTTCAGCGTAGAATATTAGCGAAAAATACCTATATCTGAACTATTTTCGGATATATTAAGAATGTAACCCAGAAAGCAGCGGGAGCACAAGTTTCAAGCTGCATCGCTTGTCCTGCGTCACGTGACTCTATTACAGTAGTTCTTAACAGAAGCTTTAAAACACACATCTCCATGCTGTAAACGTGCTTCAGCCTCTCTGAGCTTGTTGTGATGTTGTAAGCTTGTTGCTGTCATTTCAACAGGTATACAGTAGTTTCGTAATAGAAGCTTTAAAACACACATCTCCATTGTGAAACGTGCTTTTCAGCCTCTTCTGAGCTTGTTGGTGTGTTTTAAACCTTGGTTGTCATTTCAACAGTTAACAGTAGTTTCTTAACAGAAGCTTTAAAACACACATCCATGATGGAAAGTGCTTTTCAGCCTCTTCTGAGCTTTTGTTGTGATGTTTTAGCTTGTTGCTGTCACTTCAAACACGTATACAGTAGTTTCTTAAAGAAGCTTTAAAACACACATCCCATGCTGGAAACGTGCTTTTCAGCCTCTTCTGAAGTTTTGTGATTTTTTAAGCTTGTTGCTGTCATTTCAACAGTTGTACAGTAGTGTCTAACAGAAGCTTTAAAACACACATCTCCATGCTGGAAAACGTGCTTTTCAGCCTCATCTGAGCTTTTTGTGATGTTTTAGCGTGTTGTTGCTGTCAATTCAACAGGTATACAGTAGTTTCTTAACAGAAGCTTTAAAACACACATCTCCATGCTGGAAAACGTGCTTTTCAGCCTCTTCTGAGCTTTCTGTGATGTTTTAAGCTTGTTGCTGTCATTTCAACAGTTATACAGTAGTTTCTTAAAAGAAGCTTAAAAACACACATATCCATGCTGAAAACGTGTTGTTTCAGCCTCTTCTGAGCTTGTTGTGATGTTTTAACTTGTTTCAGTAATTCAACAGTTATACAGTAGTTTCTTAACAGAAGCTTTAAAACACACATCTCATGCTGGAAACGTGCTTTCAGCCTCTTCTGAGCTGTTGTGATGTTTTAAGCTTGTTGCTGTCAATTCAACAGGTATACAGTAGTTTCTTAACAGAAGCTTTAAAACACATCTCCATGCTGGAAACGTGTTTTCAGCCTCTTCTGAGCTTTCTGTGATGTTTTAAGCTTGTTGCTGTCATTTCAACAGTTATACAGTAGTTTCTTAACAGAAGCTTTAAAACACACATCCATGCTGGAAAACGTGGTTTTCAGCCTCTTCTGAGCTTGTTGTGATGTTTAACCTTGTTGCTGTCATTTCAAACAGTATACAGTAGTTTCTTAACAGAAGCTTTAAAACAAACATCTCCATGCTGGAAACGTGGTTTTCAGCCTCTTCTGAGCTTTTCATGAAGTTTTAAGCTTGTTGCTGTCATTTCAACAGGTATACTGTAGTTTCCTAAAAGAAGCTTCAAAACACACATCTCCATGCTGGAAACGTGCTTTTCAGCCTCTTCAAAGCTTTTTATGATGTTTAAAGCTTGTTGCTGTCATTTCAACAGGTATACTGTAGTTTCTTAACAGAAGCTTTAAAACACACATCTCCATGCTGGAAACGTGCTTTTCAGCCTCTTCTGAGCTTTTTATGATGTTTTAAGCTTGTTGCTGTCATTTCAACAGGTATACTGTAGTTTCCTAACAGAAACTTTAAAACACACTTCTCCATGCTGGAAACGTGCTTTTCAGCCTCTTCTGAGCTTTTTGTGATGTTTTAAGCTTGTTGCTGTCATTTCAGCAGTTATACAGTAGTTTCTTAACAGAAGCTTTGAAACACACATCTCAATGCTGGAAACGTGCTTTTCAGCCTCTTCTGAGCCTTTCTGTGATGTTTTAAGCTTGTTGCTGTCATTTCAACAGGTAAACAGTAGTTTCTTAACAGAAGCTTTAAACACACATCTCCATGCTGGAAACGTGCTTTTCAGCCTCTTCTGAGCTTGTTGTGATGTTTTAACCTTGTTGCTGTCATTTCAGCAGTTATGCAGTAGTTTCTTAACAGAAGCTTTAAAACACACATCTCCATGCTGGAAACGTGCGTTTCAGCCTCTTCTGAGCTTGTTGTGATGTTTTAAGCTTGTTGCTGTCAATTCAACAGGTATACAGTAGTTTCTTAACAGAAGCTTTAAAACACACATCTCCATGCTGGAAACGTGCTTTTCAGCCTCTTCTGAGCTTGTTGTGATGTTTTAACTTGTTTCTGTAATTTCAACAGTTATACAGTAGTTTCTTAACAGAAGCTTTAAAACACACATCTCCATGCTGGAAACGTGCTTTTCAGCCTCTTCTGAGCTTGTTGTGATGTTTTAAGCTTGTTGCTGTAATTTCAACAGGTATACAGTAGTTTCTTAACAGAAGCTTTAAAACACACATATCCATGCTGAAAACGTGGTTTTCAGCCTCTTCTGAGCTTGTTGTGATGTTTTAACCTTGATTCATAATTTCAACAGTTATACAGTAGTTTCTTAACAGAAGCTTTAAAACACACATCCATGCTGGAAACGTGCTTTTCAGCCTCTTCTGAGCTTGTTGTGATGTTGTAAGCTTGTTGCTGTCATTTCAACAGGTATACAGTAGTTTCGTAATAGAAGCTTTAAAACACACATCTCCATTGTGGAAACGTGCTTTTCAGCCTCTTCTGAGCTTGTTGTGATGTTTTAACCTTGTTGTTGTCATTTCAACAGTTATACAGTAGTTTCTTAACAGAAGCTTTAAAACACACATCTCCATGATGGAAACGTGCTTTTCAGCCTCTTCTGAGCTTGTTGTGATGTTTTAAGCTTGTTGCTGTCACTTCAACACGTATACAGTAGTTTCTTAACAGAAGCTTTAAAACACACATCTCCATGCTGGAAACGTGCTTTTCAGCCTCTTCTGAAGTTTTTGTGATTTTTTAAGCTTGTTGCTGTCATTTCAACAGTTGTACAGTAGTGTCTTAACAGAAGCTTTAAAACACACATCTCCATGCTGGAAACGTGCTTTTCAGCCTCATCTGAGCTTTTTGTGATGTTTTAAGCGTGTTGCTGTCATTCAACAGGTATACAGTAGTTTCTTAACAGAAGCTTTAAAACACACATCTCCATGCTGGAAACGTGCTTTTCAGCCTCTTCTGAGCTTTCTGTGATGTTTTAAGCTTGTTGCTGTCATTTCAACAGTTATACAGTAGTTTCTTAACAGAAGCTTTAAAACACACATATCCATGCTGAAAACGTGGTTTTCAGCCTCTTCTGAGCTTGTTGTGATGTTTTAACCTTGTTTCTGTAATTTCAACAGTTATACAGTAGTTTCTTAACAGAAGCTTTAAAACACACATCTCCATGCTGGAAACGTGCTTTCAGCCTTTCTGAGCTTTGTTGTGATGTTTAAGCTTGTTGCTGTCATTTCAACAGGTATACAGTAGTTTCTTAACAGAAGCTTTAAAACACACATCTCCATGCTGGAAACGTGCTTTTCAGCCTCTTCTGAGCTTTCTGTGATGTTTTAAGCTTGTTGCTGTCATTTCAACAGTTATACAGTAGTTTCTTAACAGAAGCTTTAAAACACACATATCCATGCTGAAAACGTGGTTTTCAGCCTCTTCTGAGCTTGTTGTGATGTTTTAACCTTGTTGCTGTAATTTCAACAGGTATACAGTAGTTTCTTAACAGAAGCTTTAAAACACACATCTCCATGCTGGAACCGTGGTTTTCAGCCTCTTCTGAGCTTTTCATGAAGTTTTAAGCTTGTTGCTGTCATTTCAACAGGTATACTGTAGTTTCCTAAAAGAAGCTTCAAAACACACATCTCCATGCTGGAAACGTGCTTTTCAGCCTCTTCAAAGCTTTTTATGATGTTTAAAGCTTGTTGCTGTCATTTCAACAGGTATACTGTAGTTTCTTAACAGAAGCTTTAAAACACACATCTCCATGCTGGAAACGTGCTTTTCAGCCTCTTCTGAGCTTTTTATGATGTTTTAAGCTTGTTGCTGTCATTTCAACAGGTATACTGTAGTTTCCTAACAGAAACTTTAAAACACACTTCTCCATGCTGGAAACGTGCTTTTCAGCCTCTTCTGAGCTTTTTGTGATGTTTTAAGCTTGTTGCTGTCATTTCAGCAGTTATACAGTAGTTTCTTAACAGAAGCTTTAAAACACACATATCCATGCTGAAAACGTGGTTTTCAGCCTCTTCTGAGCTTGTTGTGATGTTTTAACCTTGTTGCTGTAATTTCAACAGGTATACAGTAGTTTCTTAACAGAAGCTTTAAAACACACATCTCCATGCTGGAACCGTGGTTTTCAGCCTCTTCTGAGCTTTTCATGAAGTTTTAAGCTTGTTGCTGTCATTTCAACAGGTATACTGTAGTTTCCTAAAAGAAGCTTCAAAACACACATCTCCATGCTGGAAACGTGCTTTTCAGCCTCTTCTAAGCTTTTTATGATGTTTAAAGCTTGTTGCTGTCATTTCAACAGGTATACTGTAGTTTCTTAACAGAAGCTTTAAAACACACATCTCCATGCTGGAAACGTGCTTTTCAGCCTCTTCTGAGCTTTTTATGATGTTTTAAGCTTGTTGCTGTCATTTCAACAGGTATACTGTAGTTTCCTAACAGAAGCTTTAAAACACACATCTCCATGCTGGAAACGTGCTTTTCAGCCTCTTCTGAGCTTTTTGTGATGTTTTAAGCTTGTTGCTGTCATTTCAGCAGGTATAACAGTAGTTTCTAACAGAAGCTTTGAAAACACACATCTCAATGCTGGAAACGTGCTTTTCAGCCTCTTCTGAGCCTTTCTGTGATGTTTTAAGCTTGTTGCTGTCATTTCAACAGGTAAACAGTAGTTTCTTAACAGAAGCTTTAAACACACATCTCCATGCTGGAAACGTGCTTTTCAGCCTCTTCTGAGCTTGTTGTGATGTTTTAACCTTGTTGCTGTCATTTCAGCAGTTATGCAGTAGTTTCTTAACAGAAGCTTTAAAACACACATCTCCATGCTGGAAACGTGCGTTTCAGCCTCTTCTGAGCTTGTTGTGATGTTTTAAGCTTGTTGCTGTCAATTCAACAGGTATACAGTAGTTTCTTAACAGAAGCTTTAAAACACACATCTCCATGCTGGAAACGTGCTTTTCAGCCTCTTCTGAGCTTGTTGTGATGTTTTAACCTTGTTTCAGTAATTTCAACAGTTATACAGTAGTTTCTTAACAGAAGCTTTAAAACACACATCTCCATGCTGGAAACGTGCTTTTCAGCCTCTTCTGAGCTTGTTGTGATGTTTTAAGCTTGTTGCTGTAATTTCAACAGGTATACAGTAGTTTCTTAACAGAAGCTTTAAAACACACATATCCATGCTGAAAACGTGGTTTTCAGCCTCTTCTGAGCTTGTTGTGATGTTTTAACCTTGATTCATAATTTCAACAGTTATACAGTAGTTTCTTAACAGAAGCTTTAAAACACACATCTCCATGCTGTAAACGTGCTTTTCAGCCTCTTCTGAGCTTGTTGTGATGTTGTAAGCTTGTTGCTGTCATTTCAACAGGTATACAGTAGTTTCGTAACAGAAGCTTTAAAACACACATCTCCATGTGGAAACGTGCTTTTCAGCCTCTTCTGAGCTGTTGTGATGTTTTAACCTTGTTGTTGTCATTTCAACAGTTATACAGTAGTTTCTTAACAGAAGCTTTAAAACACACATCTCCATGATGGAAACGTGCTTTTCAGCCTCTTCTGAGCTTGGTGATGTTTTAAGCTTGTTGCTGTCATTTCAACACGTATACAGTAGTTTCTTAACAGAAGCTTTAAAACACACATCTCCATGCTGGAAACGTGCTTTTCAGCCTCTTCTGAGCTTGTTGTGATGTTTTAACCTTGTTCTGTCATTTCAACAGTATACAGTAGTTTCTTAACAGAAGCTTTAAAACACACATCTCCATGCTGGAAACGTGCTTTTCAGCCTCTTCTGAGCTTGTTGTGATGTTTAAGCTTGTTGCTGTCATTTCAAACAGGTATACAGTAGTTTGTAACAGAAGCTTTAAAACACACATCTCCATGCTGGAAACGTGCTTTTCAGCCTCTTCTGAGCTTGTTGTGATGTTTTAACTTGTTGCTGTCATTTCAACAGTATACAGTAGTTTCTTAACAGAAGCTTTAAAACACACATCTCCATGCTGGAAACGTGCTTTTCAGCCTCTTCTGAGTTTTTGTGATTTTTTAAGCTTGTTGCTGTCATTTCAACAGTTGTACAGGTTTCTTAACAGAAGCTTTAAAACACACATCTCCATGCTGGAAACGTGCTTTTCAGCCTCTTCTGAGCTTTTGTGATGTTTAAGGTTTGCTGTCATTTCAACAGGTATACAGTAGTTTTAACAGAAGCTTTAAAACACACATCTCATGCTGGAAACGTGCTTTTCAGCCTCTTCTGAGCTGTTGTGATGTTTTAAGCTGTTGCTGTCAATTCAACAGGTATACAGTAGTTTCTTAACAGAAGCTTTAAACACACATATCCATGCTGGAAACGTGCTTTTCAGCCTCTTCTGAGCTTCTGTGATGTTTTAAGCTTGTTGCTGTCATTTCAACAGGTATACAGTAGTTTCTTAACAGAAGCTTTAAAACACACATCTCCATGCTGAAAACGTGCTTTTCAGCCTCTTCTGAGCTTGTTGTGATGTTTAAGCTTGTTTGCTGTCATTTCAACAGTTATACAGTAGTTTCTTAACAGAAGCTTTAAAACACACATCTCCATGCTGGAAACGTGCTTTTCAGCCTCTTTGAGCTTTTTATGAGTTTAAAGCTTGTTGCTGTCATTTCAACAGTTATACAGTAGTTTCTTACAGAAGCTTTAAAACACACATCTCCATGCTGGAAACGTGCTTTCAGCCTCTTCTGAGCTTTTTGTGTTTTAAGCTTGTTGCTGTCATTTCAACAGTAGTTATACAGTAGTTTCTTAACAGAAGCTTTAAAACACACATCTCCATGCTGGAAACGTGCTTTTCAGCCTCTTCTGAGCTTTTGTGATGTTTTAAGCTTGTTGCTGTCATTTCAACAGGTATACAGTAGTTTCTTAACAGAAGCTTTAAAACACACATCTCCATGCTGAAAACGTGCTTTTCAGCCTCTTCTGAGCTTGTTGTGATGTTTTAAGCTTGTTGCTGTCATTTCAACAGGTATACAGTAGTTTCTTAACAGAAGCTTTAAAACACACATCCATGGGAAACGTGCTTTTCAGCCTCTTCTGAGCTTGTTGTGATGTTTTAAGCTTGTTGCTGTCATTTCAACAGTTATACAGTAGTTTCTTAACAGAAGCTTTAAAACACACATCTCCATGCTGGAAACGTGCTTTTCAGCCCTTCTGAGCTTGTTGTGATGTTTTAAGCTTGTTGCTGTCATTCAACAGTTATACAGTAGTTCTTAACAGAAGCTTTAAAACACACATCTCCATGCTGGAAACGTGCTTTTCAGCCTCTTCTGAGTTGTTGTGATTTTTAAGCTTGTTGCTGTCATTTCAACAGTTATACAGTAGTGTCTTAACAGAAGCTTTAAAACACACATCTCCATGCTGGAAACGTGCTTTTCAGCCTCTTCTGAGCTTTTTGTGATGTTTTAGCTTGTTGCTGTCATTTCAACAGGTATACAGTAGTTTTAACAGAAGCTTTAAAAACACACATCTCCATGCTGGAAACGTGCTTTTCAGCCTCTTCTGAGCTTTTGTGATGTTTTAAGCTTGTTGCTGTCATTTCAACAGTTATACAGTAGTTTCTTAACAGAAGCTTTAAAACACACATCTCCATGCTGGAAACGTGCTTTTCAGCCTCTTCTGAGCTTTTGTGATGTTTTAACCTTGTTGCTGTCATTTCAACAGTTATACAGTAGTTT
This sequence comes from Etheostoma spectabile, assembly GCF_008692095.1. Taxonomy (NCBI): domain Eukaryota; kingdom Metazoa; phylum Chordata; class Actinopteri; order Perciformes; family Percidae; genus Etheostoma; species Etheostoma spectabile. The sequence continues at coordinate 13,262 of NW_022604814.1, forward strand.
CTTAACAGAAGCTTTAAACACACATCTCCATGCTGAAACGTGCTTTTCAGCCTCTTCTGAGCTTTTGTGATGTTTTAAGCTTGTTGCTGTCATTTCAACAGTTATACAGTAGTTCTTAACAGAAGCTTTAAAACACACATCTCCATGCTGGAAACGTGCTTTTCAGCCTCTTTGAGCTGTTTTGTGGTTTTAAGCTTGTTGCTGTATTTCAACAGGTATACAGTAGTTTCTTAACAGAAGCTTTAAAACACATCTCCATGCTGGAAACGTGCTTTTCAGCCTCTTCTGAGCTTGTTGTGATGTTTTAAGCTGTTGCTGTCAATTCAACAGGTATACAGTAGTTTCTTAACAGAAGCTTTAAAACACACATCTCCATGCTGGAAACGTGCTTTTCAGCCTCTTCTGAGCTTTTGTGATGTTTTAAGCTTGTTGCTGTCATTTCAACAGTTTACAGTAGTTCTTAACAGAAGCTTTAAAAACCACATATCCATGCTGAAAACGTGGTTCAGCCTCTTCTGAGCTTGTTGTGATGTTTTAACCTTGTTGCTGTCATTTCAACAGGTATACAGTAGTAGTTTCTTAACAGAAGCTTTAAAACACACATCTCCATGCTGGAACGTGCTTTTCAGCCTCTTCTGAGCTTTTGTGATGTTTTAAGCTTGTTGCTGTCATTTCAACAGGTATACAGTAGTTTCTAAAAGAAGCTTTAAAACACACATCTCCATGCTGGAAACGTGCTTTTCAGCCTCTTCTGAGCTTTTGTGATGTTTTAAGCTTGTTGCTGTCATTTCAACAGGTATACAGTAGTTTCTTAACAGAAGCTTTAAAACACACATCTCCATGCTGGAAAAGTGCTTTTCAGCCTCTTCTGAGCTTTTGTGATGTTTTAAGCTTGTTGCTGTCATTTCAACAGGTATACAGTAGTTTTAACAGAAGCTTTAAAACACACATTCCATGCTGGAAACGTGCTTTTCAGCCTCTTCTGAGCTTTTGTGATGTTTTAAGCTTGTTGCTGTCATTTCAACAGTTATACAGTAGTTTCTTAACAGAAGCTTTAAAACACACATCTCCATGCTGGAAACGTGCTTTTCAGCCTCTTCTGAGCTTTTGTGATGTTTTAAGCTTGTTGCTGTCATTTCAACAGGTATACAGTAGTTTCTTAACAGAAGCTTTAAAACACACATCTCCATGCTGGAAACGTGCTTTTCAGCCTCTTCTGAGCTTGTTGTGATGTTTTAAGCTTGTTGCTGTCATTTCAACAGTTATACAGTAGTTTCTTAACAGAAGCTTTAAAACACACATCTCCATGCTGGAAACGTGCTTTTCAGCCTCTCTGAGCTTGTTGTGATGTTTTAAGCTTGTTGCTGTCATTCAACAGGTATACAGTAGTTCTTAACAGAAGCTTTAAAACACACATCTCCATGCTGGAAACGTGCTTTTCAGCCTCTTCTGAGCTTGTTGTGATGTTTTAAGCTTGTTCTGTCAATTCAACAGTTATACAGTAGTTTCTTAACAGAAGCTTTAAAACACACATCTCCATGCTGGAAACGTGCTTTTCAGCCTCTTCTGAGCTTGTTGTGATGTTTTAAGCTTGTTGCTGTCATTCAACAGGTATACAGTAGTTTCTTAACAGAAGCTTTAAAACACACATCTCCATGCTGAAAACGTGTTTTCAGCCTCTTCTGAGCTTGTTGTGATGTTTTAAGCTTGTTCTGTCATTTCAACAGTATACAGTAGTTTCTTAACAGAAGCTTTAAAAACACACATCTCCATGCTGAAACGTGCTTTTCAGCCTCTTCTGAGCTTGTTGTGATGTTTTAAGCTTGTTGCTGTCATTTCAACAGGTATACAGTAGTTTCTAATAGAAGCTTTAAAACACACATCTCCATGTGGAAACGTGCTTTTCAGCCTCTTCTGAGCTTGTTGTGATGTTTTAACCTTGTTGCTGTCATTTCAACAGTTATACAGTAGTTTCTTAACAGAAGCTTTTAACACACATCTCCATGCTGGAAACGTGCTTTTCAGCCTCTTCTGAGCTTGTTGTGGTTTAAGCTTGTTGCTGTCATTTCAACAGTATACAGTAGTTTCTTAACAGAAGCTTAAAACACACATCTCCATGCTGGAAACGTGCTTTTCAGCCTCTTCTGAGCTTGTTGTGATGTTTTAAGCTTGTTGCTGTCATTTCAACAGTGTACAGTAGTTTCTTAACAGAAGCTTTTAAAACACACATCTCCATGCTGGAAACGTGCTTTTCAGCCTCTTCTGAGCTTGTTGTGATGTTTTAAGCTTGTTGCTGTCATTTCAACAGGTATACAGTAGTTTTAACAGAAGCTTTAAAACACACATCTCCATTGCTGGAAACGTGCTTTTCAGCCTCTTCTGAGCTTGTTGTGATTTTAACTTGTTGCTGTCATTCAACAGTATACAGTAGTTTCTTAACAGAAGCTTTAAAACACACATTCCATGCTGGAAACGTGCTTTTCAGCCTCTTCTGAGCTGTTGTGATATTTTAAGCTTGTTGCTGTCACTTCAACAGTATACAGTAGTTTCTTAACAGAAGCTTTAAACACACATCTCCATGCTGGAAACGTGCTTTTCAGCTCTTCTGAGCTTTTGTGATTTTTTAAGCTTGTTGCTGTCATTTCAACAGTTGTACAGTAGTTTCTTAACAGAAGCTTTAAAACACACATCTCCATGCTGGAAACGTGCTTTTCAGCCTTCTGAGCTTTTGTGATGTTTTAAGCTGTTGCTGTCATTTCAACAGGTATACAGTAGTTTCTTAACAGAAGCTTTAAAACACACATCTCCATGCTGGAAACGTGCTTTTCAGCCTCTTCTGAGCTTGTTGTGATGTTTAAGCTTGTTGCTGTCATTTCAACAGGTATACAGTAGTTTCTTAACAGAAGCTTTAAAACACACATCTCCATGCTGGAAAACGTGCTTTCAGCCTCTTCTGAGCTTCTGTGATGTTTTAAGCTTGTTGCTGTCATTCAACAGTTATACAGTAGTTTCTAACAGAAGCTTTAAAACACACATATCCATGCTGAAAACGTGGTTTTCAGCCTCTTCTGAGCTTGTTGTGATGTTTTAACCTTGTTTCAGTAATTTCAACAGTTATACAGTAGTTTCTTAACAGAAGCTTTAAAACACACATCTCCATGCTGGAAACGTGCTTTTCAGCCTCTTTAAAGCTTTTTATGATGTTTAAAGCTTGTTGCTGTCATTTCAACAGTTACACAGTAGTTTCTTAACAGAAGCTTTAAAACACACATCTCCATGCTGGAAACGTGCTTTTCAGCCTCTTCTGAAGTTTTTGTGATTTTCTAAGCTTGTTGCTGTCATTTCAACAGTTGTACAGTAGTGTCTTAACAGAAGCTTTAAAACACACATCTCCATGCTGGAAACGTGCTTTTCAGCCTCATCTGAGCTTTTTGTGATGTTTTAAGCGTGTTGCTGTCATTTCAACAGGTATACATTAGTTTCTTAACAGAAGCTTTAAAACACACATCTCCATGCTGGAAACGTGCGTTTCAGCCTCTTCTGAGCTTGTTGTGATGTTTTAAGCTTGTTGCTGTCAATTCAACAGGTATACAGTAGTTTCTTAACAGAAGCTTTAAAACACACATCTCCATGCTGGAAACGTGCTTTTCAGCCTCTTCTGAGCTTTTGTGATGTTTAAGCTGTTGCTGTCATTCAACAGTTATACAGTAGTTTCTAACAGAAGCTTAAAACACACATCTCCATGCTGGAAACGTGGTTTCAGCCTCTTCTGAGCTTGTTGTGATGTTTTAACCTTGTTGCTGTATTTCAACAGGTATACAGTAGTTTCTTACAGAAGTTAAACACACATCTCCATGCTGGAAACGTGGTTTCAGCCTCTTCTGAGCTTTTTGTGATGTTTTAAGCTGTTGCTGTCATTTCAACAGGTATACTGTAGTTTCCTAAAAGAAGCTTCAAAAACACACATCTCCATGCTGGAAACGTGCTTTCAGCCTCTTCTGAGCTTTTTATGATGTTTAAAGCTTGTTGCTGTCATTTCAACAGGTTATATGTAGTTTCTTAACAGAAGCTTTAAAACACACATCTCCATGCTGGAAAACGTGCTTTTCAGCCTCTTCTGAGCTTTTGTGATGTTTTAAAGTGTTGCTGTCATTCAACAGGTATACAGTAGTTTCCTAACAGAAGCTTTAAAACACACTCTCCATGCTGGAAACGTGCTTTTCAGCCTCTTCTGAGCTTTTGTGTGATGTTTTAAGCTTGTTGCTGTCATTTCAGGCAGTTATACAGTAGTTTCTTAACAGAAGCTTGAAAACACACATCTCCATGCTGGAAACGTGCTTTTCAGCCCTTCTGCTTTTCTGTGATGTTTTAAGCTTGTTGCTGTCATTTCAACAGGGATACAGTAGTTTCTTAACAGAAGCTTTAAACACACATCTCCATGCTGGAAACGTGCTTTTCAGCCTCTTTGAGCTTGTTGTGATGTTTTAAGCTTGTTGCTGTCATTTCAAGCAGTTATACAGTAGTTTCTTAACAGAAGCTTAAAACACACATCTCCATGCTGGAAACGTGCTTTCAGCCTCTTCTGAGCTTTTGTGATGTTTTAAGTTGTTGCTGTCATTTCAACAGGTATACAGTAGTTTCTTAACAGAAGCTTAAAACACACATCTCCATGCTGGAAACGTGCTTTTCAGCCTCTTCTGAGCTTGTTGTGATGTTTTAACCTTGTTCCGTCATTTCAACAGTTATACAGTAGTTTCTTAACAGAAGCTTTAAAACACACATCTCCATGCTGGAAACGTGCTTTTCAGCTCTTCTGAGCTTGTTGTGATGTTTTAAGCTTGTTGCTGTAATTTCAACAGGTATACAGTAGTTTCTTAACAGAAGCTGTAAAACACCATATCCATGCTGGAAACGTGGTTTTCAGCCTCTTCTGAGCTTGTTGTGATGTTTTAACCTTGATCAAATTCAACAGTTATACAGTAGTTCTTAACAGAAGCTTAAAAACACACATCTCCATGCTGTAAACGTGCTTTTCAGCCTCTTCTGAGATTGTTGTGAGGTTGTAAGCGTTGCTGTCTTTCAACAGGTACAGTAGTTTCGTAATAGAAGCTTTAAAACACACATCTCCATTGTGCGGAAACGTGCTTTTAGCCTCTTCTGAGTGTTGTGATGTTTTAACCTTGGTGTTGTCATTTCACACAGTTATACAGTAGTTTCTTAACAGAAGCTTTAAAACACACATCTCCATGATGGAAACGGCTTTTCAGCCTCTTCTGAGCTTGTTGTGATGTTTTAAGCTTGTTGCTGTCA